>NW_027013158.1:167500-212100 GCF_036934945.1 Oncorhynchus masou masou | reverse complement strand
CCTCATCTCTCCCCCCCTCATCTCTCCCTCTCTCCCCTGCCCCATGCTAATTTCCTGATATTTTCCCCCTACACCCCCCCCTCCCCTCCCCTCATCTCTCCCCCACTCTCTTCCCTCCCTCTCTCCCCTGCCCCATGCTAATTTCCCTGATATTTTCCCCCTACACACCCCCCTCCCCTCCCCTCATCTCTCCCCCCACTCTCTTCCCTCCCTCTCTCCCCCTGTCCCATGCTAATTTCCCTGATATTTTCCCCCTACACCCCCCCCCCTCCCCTCATCTCTCCCCCACTCTCTTCCCTCCCTCTCTCCCCTGTCCCATGCTAATTTCCTGATATTTTCCCCTACACCCCCCCTCCCTCCCCTCATCTCTCCCCCACTCTCTTCCCTCCTCTCTCTCCCCTGTCCCATGCTAATTTCCTGATATTTCCCCCTACACCCCCCCCCCTCCCCCTGTCCTCATCTCTCCCCCACCTCTCTTCCCTCCCTCTCTCCCCCTGTCCCATGCTAATTTCCCTGATATTTTCCCCCACACCCCTCCCCTCCCCTCCCCCATCTCTCCCCCCACTCTCTCCCCTGCCCCATGCTAATTTCCCTGATATTTTCCCCTACACCCCCCCCCCTCCCCTCAATTTCTTCTTCTCCCTCTCTCCCCTGTCCCATGCTAATTTCCCTGATATTTTCCCCCTACACCCTCCTCCCTCCCCCTCAATCTCTCCCCCCACTCTCTCCCCCTGCCCCATGCTAATTTCCCTGATATTCTCCCCCTTACACCCCCCCCTCCCCCTCATCTCTCCCCCCCACTCTCTCCCCGCCCATGCCAATTTCCCTGATATTTTCCCCTTACACCCTCCCCCCTCCCCCCTCATCTCCCCCCACTCTCTTCCCTCCCTCCTAGTGATGATAAAGTCATGGATGCAGGGCTCTGCGCATGAGCCTCTCAATTTGGTTTCTACTCTGTGGGGTTCTGGAAACGCTCTGTGTTTCTGTCACGCCCTTGACTTGATTCTCACAAACAAAATCAACATGCAAAAACACAATGGTCATGATGTCAGTGTGTGAGAGAGAGGCTGAGGAGAACATTTTTAATTTGTTACTGAAGTTCTAGTCTGTTTTTAATAAGAGAGCAGGCTTTAAATCTGTCGGACAGTCACACACCCTCTCTCCCTGTGATTATCAGCAGCACAGTAGAGACACACGGCTATCAGTCCTACGAAGGTCATAGCAACCTAAACAATGTCTCCATGGAGACAACACACACACAGGACTTACAGTACAGTGTCGGGGAAGCTACTCTTGAAAATATAGTTTACCTATTACATCACACTGGAAGAAGTTAAGCTACACTAGTTTAGAAAATATTTTCCGTTAGTGTAGCTTAATTAAAATCACTTTTCAAAAGTAGTTAAGGATGAATTATCATATCTAAATCTGAAATGTCATAGACAACAAATTGCAAGAAAGTGAAAGGGAAATACCTAGTCAATTTTACAAATATTTATTCAACTGAAATGTGTCTTCCGCGACATATCACTATGGACTCATTCGTCCAGCCCCTTTTCCCCATATTACGTCTAATGGAATAAAGTCCTGGTAAACGGTACCACATTCTGTCTGTTGTCATCCTTACTCGCACCTACAGTCCAGACCTTTTTCACTTCACGGAGAGTTGAGTTGTAGCAGGGGGTTGTGTTCCCTCTTCATAGAGGCGTGTGTAACACAGACTAGTGTGTATTTAATACCACAGACAGGTATGACAGACTAGTGTGCACAGACAGGTAAGGAAGCACAGAGAGACTAGTGTGTATTTAATACCACAGACAGGTATGGAAGCACACAGACAGACTAGTGTGTATTTAATACCACAGACAGGTATGGAAGCACACAGACAGACTAGTGTGTATTTAATACCACAGACAGGTATGGAAGCACACAGACAGACTAGTGTGTATTTAATACCACAGACAGGTAAGGAAGCACAGAGAGACTAGTGTATTTAATACCACAGACAGGTATGGAAGCACACAGACAGACTAGTGTGTATTTAATACCACAGACAGGTATGGAAGCACACAGACAGACTAGTATTTAATACCACAGACAGGTATGGAAGCACACAGACAGACTAGTGTGTATTTAATACCACAGACAGGTATGGAAGCACACAGACAGACTAGTGTGTATTTAATACCACAGACAGGTATGGAAGCACACAGACAGACTAGTGTGTATTTAATACCACAGACAGGTATGGAAGCACACAGACAGACTAGTGTGTATTTAATACCACAGACAGGTATGGAAGCACACAGACAAACTAGTGTGTATTTAATACCACAGACAGGTATGGAAGCACACTGACAGACTAGTGTGTATTTAATACCACAGACAGGTATGGAAGCACACAGACAGACTAATGTGTATTTAATACACAGACATGTATGGAAGCACACAGACAGACTAGTGTGTATTTAATACCACAGACAGGTATGGAAGCACACTGACAGACTAGTGTGTATTTAATACCACAGACAGGTATGGAAGCACACAGACAGACTAGTGTGTATTTAATACCACAGACAGGTATGGAAGCACACAGACAGACTAGTGTGTATTTAATACCACAGACAGGTATGGAAGCACACAGACAGACTAGTGTGTATTTAATACCACAGACAATGGAAGCACACTGACAGACTAGGTAATATGGAAGCACACAGACAGACTAGTGTGTATTTAATACCACAGACAGGTATGGAAGCACACAGACAGACTAGTGTGTATTTAATACAGACAGGTATGGAAGCACACAGACAGACTAGTGTGTATTTAATACCACAGACAGGTATGGAAGCACACAGACAGACTAGTGTGTATTTAATACCACAGACAGGTATGGAAGCACACAGACAGACTAGTGTGTATTTAATACCACAGACAGGTATGGAAGCACACAGACAGACTAGTGTGTATTTAATACCACAGACAGGTATGGAAGCACACAGACAGACTAGTGTGTATTTAATACCACAGACAGGTATGGAAGCACACAGACAGACTAGTGTGTATTTAATACCACAGACAGGTATGGAAGCACACAGACAGACTAGTGTGTATTTAATACCACAGACAGGTATGGAAGCACACAGACAGACTAGTGTGTATTAATACTCACAGACAATGGAAGCACACTGACAGACTAGTGTATGTAATACCACAGACAGGGAAGCACACAGACAGACTAGTGTGTATTTAATACCACAGACAGGTATGGAAGCACACAGACAGACTAGTGTGTATTTAATACCACAGACAGGTATGGAAGCACACAGACAGACTAGTGTGTATTTAATACCACAGACAGGTATGGAAGCACACAGACAGACTAGTGTGTATTTAATACCACAGACAGGTATGGAAGCACAGAGACAGACTAGCACCCCCTCTCCCTTGATCTACTTCAGACACACACTCATAGTATTTACACAATACTTTACACTACACTGTACACACACATTCAATAACTTTCAGGTATATACGCACGCAACCACACTCTCTCGCTCTCTCACCTCAACCACGCCCTCTGCTGGTTACCACCGGAACTGCAGGGTGAATACCCATTAAACTGAACCACGGAAGGCTCTCTTTGGACGGGCAATGTCAGCACGGCATAGACTAAGATACAGTACAATAGAATAGAATACAGAATAGATGAGTAATGCATAGACTAAGATATACAATAGAATATGAGATGAGTAATGCATAGACTAAGATACAGTAGAATAGAATAGAGTGCAAAATATGTAAACATTATTAAAGTGACTAGTGTTACATTGTTCAAACGGCCAGTGATTTCAAGTCTATAAAGGCTGCATCACATCCAGCTGTGATTGGGAGTCACGTAGGGCGGCACACAATTGGCCCAGCGTCGTCCGGGTTTGGCTGATGTAGGCCGTCATTGTAAATAAGAATTTGTTCTTAACTGACTTACCTAGTTATTTTCTTTATATACTATGTACGTAGGCAGCAGCCCCTCTGTGTTAGTGGCGGCTGTTTAACAGTCTGACGGCCTTGAGATAAAAGCTGTTTTTCAGTCTCTTGGTCCCAGCTTTGATACACCTGTACTGACCTCACCTTCTGGATTATAGCGGGGTGATGATCTTTATGGCCTTTCTGTGACATCGGGTGCAGTAGGTGTCCTGGAGGGCAGGTAGTTTGCCCCGGTAATGAGTTGGGCAGACCGCACCACCCTGTGGAGAGTCCTGCGGTTGTGGGCGGTGCAGTTGCCATACCAGGCGGTGATACAGCCCGACAGGATGCTCTCAATTGTGCATTGGAAAATGTTTGTGAGGGTCTTAGGGGCCCGAGATAAATTCCATCAGCCTCCTGAGGTTCAAGAGGCACTGTTGCGCCTTCTTCACCACACTGTCTGTGTGGGTGGACCATTTCAGTTTGTCAGTGATGTGTACTCAGAGGAACTTAAGGCTTTTCACCTTCTCCACTGTGGTCCCGTCGATGTGGATAGGGGCTCCCTCTGCTGTCTCCTGAAGTCCACGATCAGCTCCTTTGTTTTGTTGATGTTGAGTGAGAGATACTTTTCCTGGCCGCACACACCCAGGGCCCTCACGCTGCAGACCCTCGTCATCGTTGGTAATCAGGCCCACCACTGTTGTGTCATCTGCAAACCTGATGATTGAGTTGAAGGCGAGCTTGGCCACGCAGTCATGGGTGGACAGGGAGACAGGAGGGGCTGAGCACGCTTGTAGGGCCCCAGTGTTAAAGTCAGTGAAGTGGCGGTGTTGTTTCCTACCTCTTAAGTCACATTTCCATTTGGAATATGTCCCAAATGGCAATCTACTCCTATATAGTGCACTAGCTTCGACCAGATCCCTATGGGCCCTGGACTCAAGTAGTGCACTATGAAGGGAATAGACAAAATAACCTTTGACTTCTAACACAACACACAGCCTCTGCTGGGTACGACCAGAACTGCAGGGTAAATACCCATTATACTGAACCTCATTATAGGGCTCTCTCTCAAGTCACATTTCCTCGATTCTTCACATCCTATGTCCTCACCTCCTTCTCAACTGTATTGAAGGAGAAGGTCCAAGGTCACCTCCCCTCAGACCTTCTCCTCCAATGGGAATGCGAAGTATCGAGAAAATATGTTAGCAAGGCAATTCTTTGTGTCGACCCAGGCATGTCCTACCCAGTGACTCCGGCCAACCAAACAACACCGTGTCATTTTTATATAATTTTAATACTTTTCTTTAAAAAAAAGAAGAAGATGTTTTATTCCATAATCAGAACAGAATGTATCCATCGACCTTAACACCTCACTCATCAACAAACCAACCGGTGATTCAAAACAAAAACAATGACAAGAAACAAAACAAACAACCGTCAAATATGAAAAGAAAGGCTAAATTAAATTTAAAAAACATCCCAAAAAAGAATACAGGGGTTTGATGTATATCTGGACGTGACAACACAGCAGGCCGCGCACCCAGAACACTCAGAGCTATGGCACATGACAACAACCCCGACTGTTACCACGGAAACTAAAAACAGAGCAGAACAATGGAACCAAAAAACAGGAAGGGAATAAAAAGTAAATAAAAGCTATGATACGGATGGTAGAGGACGATGATGATGATGATGACAGGAGAGAGAGAGATCGACAGATGGACATGAATATAAAAAAGAAAACGAGTAAGAAGCTGAAGAAGAAAAGAAAGGAAGTATAGTAGCAGGTGGATGCAGCTACAGAACAGTAGAACAAAGGTAAGTAGTTACAGGCCAGTGCCGTCAAAAGAGTGATCTTCCTGTGTTTATATGTCTATTTCACACTATAAGGCTGGAATAACACTGTTACATTGTGAAAATGATGAAAATACCCTTTTAGTGTAGGAGCTGTTTGAAAGGAAATCAGCCTGTTTTGGTTGGGTGGAGTTTTGGCCTGCCTGGTGACATCACCATGCGTTAAATTAGTTGATCGACCAATAAGAAAGAGTTCCAAATCTCTCTGCCATTAACAGCTGCTTTTCAGTCTCCTCCCCACCCAGACCACTCCCAGACAGTCCGAGCAACATTCTTGCTTGAGAAATTGCTCTCAGCTAAGAATCTATTTTTTGTTTATTTTGGGCAATTTCAACTGAAAACAAATCACAAGTAACGTACCTAATTGTTACACCAAAAATGATTTGATATTTAAATAAAAACAGAGGCCTTTAGACTCTTGAATATCTGAACTTGATACAGAGAAAAACAGGATGAGAGAAAGGAGGTTATGAACAAGACAAACTATTTTTTATAGCATCATAAAAAAGTTGTTTTTCTTACAGTCACTTCTCTAAAAAACCAAAAAGGGAATTGAGCTGAAGGCAGAGAAGTCATTCTCTCCTCCCAACAACATCATCCTATTATTTTTAGGGACTTTTCATCGTATATAATATATATTTATGCATCTATTTATATATATATATATATAATCTGTGGCGTGTGTTAATTTACAGGTCAGAGCTGTAAGGCAAGAGCCACATTCCAACACCTTTAAAATGTACCCCTCCCTCCCTCCTCTCTCTCTTCCATCCTCTCTTTTCCTCTTTCCTCCTTTCTTCACTCATCCTTCCTCTTTATCCTGCTTTCCCTCCTTTCTTCCCTCTCTGCCTCCTTTCTTGAAATAATCAATGAATCAGACATGACTGAAAAAAATGGAGTTCAAGCTTTTACACTTTCAACTTGTGTCAAGTCAGTGATGTCACAGAGAACAAGGAGAAGGAAGGAAGGAAGGAAGAGAACAAGGAGAAGGAAGGAAGGAAGGAAGGGCGCCTCTTTATAGTGTTGGGGTGTGACCCCGGGGTTCATCCTGCTGTCCGGAGAGCAACTGAACCCATCTCAGGGGATACGTCCCAAATGGCCCCCTACTCCCTGTATAGTGCACCACCTTTGATCAGATCCCCATGGGCCCTGGACATAAGTAGTGCACTATATGAAGGGAATTAGGGTGCCCTTTTGGGACGCAAACATGATAACACACACAGCCCGCTCCCACTTCTCCTCCCCAACCTCCTCCCCAACCTCTTCCCCAACCTCCTCCCCAACCTCTTCCCTAACCCCTCCCCAACCTCTTCCCTAACCCCTCCCCAACCTCTTCCCTAACCCCTCCCCAACCTCTTCCCTAACCACTCCCCCAACCTCTTCCCCTAACCCCTCCCCAACCTCTTCCCTAACCCCTCCCTTCCCTAACCTCTTCCCTAACCCCCCTCCCTTCCCTAACCCCTCCTCAACCCCTTCCCTAACCCTCCTCAACCCCTTCCCTAACCACTCCTCAACCTCTTCCCAAACCCCTCCACAAACTTTTCCCTAACCCCTCCCCAACCTCTTCCCTAACCCTCCCCAACCTCCTCCCCAACCTCCTCCCTAACCCCTCCCCCAACCTCCCCTAACCCCTCCCCAACCTCCTCCCTAACCCCCTCCCCAACCTCTCCTAACCCCTCCCCAACCTCTTCCCTAACCCTCCCTTCTCTAACCCCTCCCCAACTCCTCCCTAAACCCTCCCCAACCTCCTCCCAACCCCTCACCCACCCCGCTTAAAGGCCAACATCAGAAAACAGGGTGAGAAAAATACTAGATGAAGAGAGAAATGAATCAGAGAGAAAGAAGTCTGTCCGTCTCTCGTTCGCCCGCCCCTCCCTCCCTCCCTCCCTCTCTCACGTCAGAAGAACACAAGGTGCTCATCATCATCTTCATCTTCTTCTTCTTTCTACATTAAACCCTCTTTATTTCCCCTCTTCTTTATTTTCAGGTAATAGTTCTCAGTCCTCCCCTCCTCCCTCTGTTTCGTTTCAGAATACAAGAGGAGTTCAAATATCCCTGTTTATCGATAGGTATCCGGTTTCACCGTTGCCCACGGCAACAACCAATCATCGACGATAAAACGGGCAGTTAGACACAAAACGCATCTGAAATTGCAAAAGTGGAAGTTGTACTCCCGGTCCCCACCGCTGGGGGGCTCCACCTTATTACCTCAGTCTCCGTCAAGTCTCTGGAGCTCACATCCTGGTCTGAGGTCTCTAATCACAGAGAGGGAGGTGGGGTGTTGTGTGTGAAATCCCCGGTGGGATAAGGTAGAGTTCATTTGTCTCCCTCTCCTCCTTTCTCAATCTCTCAGAACAGGTTCTCTTCAAAGATGGCCATCAGGTCGCTCTGGAAGTTGATGTCAATGGTGTCCGCCATCTGTAGAGAGAGGGGATGAGAGAGAGAGAGGGGATGAGAGAGAGAGGGAGATGATGAGGGGGATGAGGGAGGAGGGGATGAGAGAGAGAGGGGGATGAGAGAGAGGGGGATGAGAGAGAGAGGGGATGAGAGAGGGGATGAGAGAGGGGATGAGAGAGAGAGGGGATGAGAGAGAGGGGGATGAGAGAGAGGGGATGAGAGAGGGATGAGAGAGGATGAGGAGAGAGGAGGGGGGATGAGAGAGAGAGAGATGAGAGAGGGGATGAGAGAGAGAGAGAGAGAGGGGATGAGAGAGAGAGAGGGGGATGAGAGAGAGGGGGATGAGGAGAGAGGGGGATGATACTATACTAGTATATCATGTTAGTATTATAGTAGTATAACTGCTATAAAGTATTACCACCCCTCTCCTACTATACTAGTATATCATGTTAGTATTATAGTAGTATAACTGCTATAAAGTATTACCGCCCCTCTCCTACTATACTAGTATATCATTTTAGTATTACAGTAGTATAACTGCTATAAAGTATTACCGCTCTCTCCTACTATACTAGTATATCATTTTAGTATTACAGTAGTATAACTGCTATAAAGTATTACCGCCCCTCTCCTCCTCTCTCCTACTATACTAGTATATCATGTTAGTATTATAGTAATATAACTGCTATAAAGTATTACCGCCCCTCTCCTCCTCTCTCCTACTATACTAGTATATCATGTTAGTATTACAGTAGTATAACTGCTGTAAAGTATTACCACCCTCTCCTACTATACTACTATATTATGTTAGTATTACAGTAGTATAACTGCTATAAAGTATTACCACCCCTCTCCTACTATACTAGTATATCATGTTAGTATTACAGTAGTATAACTGCTATAAAGTATTACCGCCTCTCTCCTACTATACTAGTATATTATGTTAGTATTATAGTAGTATAACTACTATAAAGTATTACCGCTCTCTCCTCCTGTCTCCTACTATACTAGTATATCATGTTAGTATTATAAGTAGTATAACTGCTATAAAGTATTACCGCCTCTCTCCTCCTCCTCTCCTGCTCGCGGCGTCTTGCCAGCTCCCTCTGCTGGTCCATGGCGTTCTGTGCTGCGGCCGAGGGTGGGGGTGTGGCCTGTTCAGTGGGAGGGGCCTGTGGGGAGACGGCGGGAGGGGTTGAGGCAGGGGCGTGGGGCTTGAGGTGAAAGTTGCTCCTGGCGACGGCGAGATTCCTGGACACGCACCCTCCCCTGCTGTTCCACAGAGTCCTCGTCGTCACGGCTACTGGAGAAGAGGAAGCGTGTGTCAGAGGGGAGGAGCTTAGCTGGGGTGCAAGAAGGAGCTTCCATCCTTCCCCTTTTTCTCACCATAGTATCTACCTCGGCAGAGAGGTCTTCTCCCTCTCCTCCATCTCCCTCTTCCCTTTTTACCATAGTTTCTCCTGCTCTCTCCTGGCCTGCTCGGCCTGTGATTTCAGTTCTCTCTCTCTCTCTCCTCCACTATCTCTCTTCCCTTTCCCTCCCTCCATCCCTCTTACCATAGTTTCTCCTGCTCTCTCCTGGCCTGCTCGGCCTGTGATTTCAGTTCTCTCTCTCTCTCTCCTCCACTATCTCTCTTCCCTTTCCCTCCCTCCATCCCTCCCTCTTACCGTAGTTTCTCCTGCTCGGCCTGTGATTTCAGTTCTCTCTCTCCTCCACTCTCTTCCCTTTCCCTCCTCCATCCCTCCCTCTTACCGTAGTTTCTCCTGCTCGGCCTGTGCTTTTAGCTGTTTCTCTCTCTCCTCCACTCTCTTCCCTTTCCCTTCCTCCATCTCTCCCTCTTACCGTAGTTTCTCCTGCTCTCTCCTGGCCTGCTCGGCCTGTGCTTTTAGCTGTTTCTCTCTCTCCTTCTCTCGGGCGGCACGACGGAACTGTTCGAAGCTGTCGCTAGAGGAGCGGACAGCGGAGGTGGGGGTGGACTGAGAACGCTGGGCCAAGCTGGCCCAAGAACCCATGTTCTTTAACTTCCACCTCCTGGGAGGGAGAAGGTGGGAGGGGGAAGAGAGTGTAGTGGGAGGGGGAAGAGAGTGTAGTGGGAGGGGAAGAGAGTGTAGTGGGAGGGGAAGAGAGTGCAGTGGGAGGGGGAAGAGAGTGCAGTGGGAGGGGGAAGAGAGTGTAGTGGGAGGGGAAGAGAGTGTAGTGGGAGGGGAAGAGAGTGTAGTGGGAGGGGGAAGAGTGTAGTGGGAGGGGAAAGAGTGTAGTGGGAGGGGGAAGAGAGTGTAGTGGGAGGGGGGAAGAGAGTGTGACAGACATTTAAATTTAACACCCACTTTTTAAAAGACATTTCACCTCCATCATTTTAATAACAATAACGCCTTACAGGAAAAGTACATTTTATTTAAATCTATTTTATTTATGTAAGTGGAATTTCACAGGAAGGGTCCCAGACACTTTTGTGTGATTCCACGTGCTTTGAGAAACTTACACAAACCAGCAAATCATGTTTTTGAGAAACCTGAGCAAATCACTTCCTCGTCCTCGTTGTGATGAGTATATGGGGTCCAAAACAGCACAAACAAAGGCTCCAAAAACACCCAAACATGTCCTTTAATAAAAGGACAAAGCTCTCAGTATTGTAATGCAGGGCTGTAGATATATGCATGATGATGATGTCATTCTCAACTTCAGCCACAACTCTGTATTACATTTTGTTAAACTCAAACAATTTTATGCACGTGCATATTGGCGTGCATGGGTGTACTTCTCGTTCCCAAATCCTACTGTGTGCATATAGGCTAAATTGGGGGGGGGGGGGTGCTACTGATATAGGTAAGGTATAGCTTTCCTTACGATGTCAGTAACTCACCAGAAAACAGACGAGAAGGGAAACCGCAACCAAAGTAATTTTAGTTGTTAGGTTTGCTAAATATTGCTGAAGATGGTTCACAAAATCCCCCAACACACAGAAAAAAACATAATACTATAACTTTTCACTGACTTCCTGTGACTGATATCTAATGAGGCGTTGGCTAGTTGTTCTGTACAGACGCATAAACACTCCCGTCTACAGACTTCCTGTGGAGGACTGATATCTAATGAGGCGATGGCTAGTTGTTCTGTACAGACGCATAAACACTCCCGTCTACAGACTTCCTGTGGAGGACTGATATCTAATGAGGCGTTGGCTAGTTGTTCTGTACAGACGCATAAACACTCCCGTCTACAGACTTCCTGTGGAGGACTGATATCTACTGAGGCGTTGGCTAGTTGTTCTGTACAGACAGCATAAACACTCCCGTCTACAGACTTCCTGTGACTGATATCTAACGAGGCGTTAGCTAGTTGTTCTGTACAGACGCATAAACACTCCCATCTACAGACTTCCTGTGGAGGACTGATATCTAATGAGGCGTTGGCTAGTTGTTCTGTACAGACGCATAAACACTCCCGTCTACAGACTTCCTGTGGAGGACTGATATCTAATGAGGCGTTGGCTAGTTGTTCTGTACAGACGCATAAACACTCCCATCTACAGACTTCCTGTGGAGGACTGATATCTAATGAGGCGTTGGCTAGTTGTTCTGTACAGACGCATAAACACTCCCATCTACTGACTTCCCTGTGTAGGACTGATATCTAATGAGGCGTTGGCTAGTTGTTCTGTACAGACGCATAAACACTCCCATCTACTGACTTCCTGTGTAGGACTGATATCTAATGAGGCGTTGGCTAGTTGTTCTGTACAGACGCATAAACACTCCCGTCTACAGACTTCCTGTGGAGGACTGATATCTAATGAGGCGTTGGCTAGTTGTTCTGTACAGACGCATAAACACTCCGTCTACAGACTTCCTGTCAGGACTGATATCTAATGAGCGTTGGCTAGTTGTTCTGTACAGACGCATAAACACTCCGTCTACAGACTTCCTGTGTAGGACTGATATCTAATGAGGCGTTGGCTAGTTGTTCTGTACGGACGCATAAACACTCCCGTCTACAGACTTCCTGTGTAGGACTGATATCTAATGAGGCGTTGGCTAGTTGTTCTGTACAGACGCATAAACACTCCCGTCTACAGACTTCCTGTGGAGGACTGATATCTAATGAGGCGTTGGCTAGTTGTTCTGTACAGACGCATAAACACTCCCGTCTACAGACTTCCTGTGGAGGACTGATATCTAATGAGGCGTTGGCTAGTTGTTCTGTACAGACGCATAAACACTCCCGTCTACAGACTTCCTGTCAGGACTGATATCTAATGAGGCGTTGGCTAGTTGTTCTGTACAGACGCATAAACACTCCCGTCTACAGACTTCCTGTGGAGGACTGATATCTAATGGCGTTGGCTAGTTGTTCTGTACAGACGCATAAACACTCCCGTCTACAGACTTCCTGTCAGGACTGATATCTAATGAGGCGTTGGCTAGTTGTTCTGTACAGACGCATAAACACTCCCGTCTACAGACTTCCTGTGGAGGACTGATATCTAATGAGGCGTTGGCTAGTTGTTCTGTACAGACGCATAAACACTCTCCGTCTACAGACTTCCTGTGGAGGACTGATATCTAATGAGGCGTTGGCTAGTTGTTCTGTACGGACGCATAAACACTCCCGTCTACAGACTTCCTGTGGAGGACTGATATCTAATGAGGCGTTGGCTAGTTGTTCTGTACAGACGCATAAACACTCCCGTCTACAGACTTCCTGTGGAGGACTGATATCTAATGAGGCGTTGGCTAGTTGTTCTGTACAGACGCATAAACACTCCCGTCTACAGACTTCCTGTGGAGGACTGATATCTAATGAGGCGTTGGCTAGTTGTTCTGTACAGACGCATAAGCACTCCCGTCTACAGACTTCCTGTGGAGGACTGATATCTAATGAGGCGTTGGCTAGTTGTTCTGTACAGACGCATAAACACTCCGTCTACAGACTTCCTGTGGAGGACTGATATCTAATGAGGCGTTGGCTAGTTGTTCTGTACAGACGCATAAACACTCCCGTCTACAGACTTCCTGTGGAGGACTGATATCTAATGAGGCGTTGGCTAGTTGTTCTGTACAGACGCATAAACACTCCCGTCTACAGACTTCCTGTGACTGATATCTAATGAGGCTTTGGATAGTTGTTCTGTACAGACGCATAAACACTCCCGTCTACAGACTTCCTGTGACTGATATCTAATGAGGCTTTGGATAGTTGTTCTGTACAGACGCATAAACACTCCCGTCTACAGACTTCCTGTGGAGGACTGATATCTAATGAGGCTTTGGCTGGTTGTTCTGTACAGACGCATAAACACTCCCATCTACTGACTTCCAGTGCAGGACTGATATCTAATGAGGCGTTGGCTAGTTGTTCTGTACAGACGCATAAACACTCCCGTCTACAGACTTCCTGTGGAGGACTGATATCTAATAAGGCGTTGGCTAGTTGTTCTGTACAGACGCATAAACACTCCCATCTACAGACTTCCTGTGGAGGACTGATATCTAATGAGGCGTTGGCTAGTTGTTCTGTACAGACGCTTAAACACTCCGTCTACAGACTTCCTGTGGAGGACTGATATCTAATGAGGCGTTGGCTAGTTGTTCTGTACAGACGCATAAACACTCCACGTCTACAGACTTCCTGTGGAGGACTGATATCTAATGAGGCGTTGGCTAGTTGTTCTGTACAGACGCATAAACACTCCCGTCTACAGACTTCCTGTGGAGGACTGATATCTAATGAGGCGTTGGCTAGTTGTTCTGTACAGACGCATAAACACTCCCGTCTACAGACTTCCTGTGGAGGACTGATATCTAATGAGGCGTTGGCTAGTTGTTCTGTACAGACGCATAAACACTCCCGTCTACAGACTTCCTGTCAGGACTGATATCTAATGAGGCGTTGGCTAGTTGTTCTGTACAGACGCATAAACACTCCCGTCTACAGACTTCCTGTGGAGGACTGATATCTAATGAGGCGTTGGCTAGTTGTTCTGTACAGACGCATAAACACTCCCATCTACAGACTTCCTGTGGAGGACTGATATCTAATGAGGCGTTGGCTAGTTGTTCTGTACAGACGCTTAAACACTCCCGTCTACAGACTTCCTGTGGAGGACTGATATCTAATGAGGCGTTGGCTAGTTGTTCTGTACAGACGCATAAACACTCCCGTCTACAGACTTCCTGTGGAGGACTGATATCTAATGAGGCGTTGGCTAGTTGTTCTGTACAGACGCATAAACACTCCCCCGTCTACAGACTTCCTGTGGAGGACTGATATCTAATGAGGCGTTGGCTAGTTGTTCTGTACAGACGCATAAACACTCCCCGTCTACAGACTTCCTGTGGAGGACTGATATCTAATGAGGCGTTGGCTAGTTGTTCTGTACAGACGCATAAACACTCCCGTCTACAGACTTCCTGTGGAGGACTGATATCTAATGAGGCGTTGGCTAGTTGTTCTGTACAGACGCATAAACACTCCCGTCTACAGACTTCCTGTGGAGGACTGATATCTAATGAGGCGTTGGCTAGTTGTTCTGTACAGACGCATAAACACTCCCGTCTACAGACTTCCTGTGGAGGACTGATATCTAATGAGGCGTTGGCTAGTTGTTCTGTACAGACGCATAAACACTCCCGTCTACAGACTTCCTGTGGAGGACTGATATCTAATGAGGCGTTGGCTAGTTGTTCTGTACGGACGCATAAACACTCCCGTCTACAGACTTCCTGTGGAGGACTGATATCTAATGAGGCGATGGCTAGTTGTTCTGTACAGACGCATAAACACTCCCGTCTACAGACTTCCTGTGGAGGACTGATATCTAATGAGGCGTTGGCTAGTTGTTCTGTACAGACGCATAAACACTCCCATCTACAGACTTCCTGTCAGGACTGATATCTAATGAGGCGTTGGCTAGTTGTTCTGTACAGACGCATAAACACTCCCGTCTACAGACTTCCTGTGGAGGACTGATATCTAATGAGCGTTGGCTAGTTGTTCTGTACAGACGCATAAACACTCCCGTCTACAGACTTCCTGTGGAGGACTGATATCTAATGAGGCGTTGGCTAGTTGTTCTGTACAGACGCATAAACACTCCCGTCTACAGACTTCCTGTGACTGATATCTACAGCGTTGGCTAGTTGTTCTGTACAGACGCATAAACACTCCCGTCTACAGACTTCCTGTGACTGATATCTAATGAGGCGTTGGCTAGTTGTTCTGTACAGACGCATAAACACTCCCGTCTACAGACTTCGCACGTTGAATCTACTACTGGTCTGCAGGGAGCATTTCTCTGATGATGAGTAAAACCACCACAGAGAAGAAAAGTCATCGCTGTAAGGATGAGAGAGGCGTTTGCCATCGTTCTGTAAAATCAGGACAATAATGTTCAAGTTGACCTAAACTGGTTTGGAGAAGCAAATTTCACAGCCACCACACAAATGGTCATCTCAAAACCAGTTTAGACCATACGTCTTGATTTACAGAATAATAAACAAACCAGTCGAAGCAAAACGGGGCGCACATTATTCACAGGGACTGCCGGAGATGGGTCAGTAACCTTGACTTACAGAACAATGATGCTGTAACGGCCCATCTCAGGGTCCCACACTCCAACGGTGATTGGGGCCGAGACAACAATGGTTTGATGGCCGTCTTATCTGTGGAGCATTCTAGAAGGACTGGGCTGATCGAGAGAGCTGCGTGTGTACTGGTCTTCCACTACTTTAATTGGGAGTAAAAGATTGCCTATTGTCAAGATTGAAGCAGTGTCTGTTTCCTTACACCTGTACCCCCAACAGCACACATGGTCGTTGTTGCCCCAGACAAACTCACCGGATTCAACTCATTGAGGGCCTGGTGATTAAATGAGAAGTTAAATCAGGTGTGCTTGTCCAGGGTTACAATAGAAACGTGTACTGTTGGGGGTTGTTGAGGACTGGAGTTGGGAAACACAGGCTTACACACACACACACACACAACTTTGTACCTACATGTACGCTTGATTATATATTTTACTAATTTAATATGTCAATATGTATCCTCCCATCTACCATGTAGTCCATGATACTGTCAATATGCCTCCCATCTACCATGTAGTCCATGATACTGTCAATATGTATCCTCCCATCTACCATGTAGTCCATGATACTGTCAATATGTATCCTCCCATCTACCATGTAGTCCATGTACTGTCAATATGTATCCTCCCATCTACCATGTAGTCCATGCTACCGTCAATATGTACCCTCCCATCTACCATGTAGCCCATGATACTGTCAATATGTATCCTCCCATCTAGCATGTAGTCCATGATACTGTCATTATGTATCCTCCCATCTACCATGTAGCCCATGATACTGTCAATATGTATCCTCCCATCTAGCATGTAGTCCATGATACTGTCATTATGTATCCTCCCATCTACCATGTAGTCCATGCTACTGTCAATATGTATCCTCCCATCTACCATGTAGTCCATGATACTGTCAATATGTATCCTCCCATCTACCATGTAGTCCATGATACTGAACTGATACCGTCAATATGTATCCTCCCATCTACCATGTAGTCCATGATACTGTCAATATGTATCCTCCCATCTACCATGTAGTCCATGATACTGTCAATATGTATCCTCCCATCTACCATGTAGTCCATGATACTGTCAATATGTATCCTCCCATCCACCATGTAGTCCATGCTACTGTCAATATGTATCCTCCCATCTACCATGTAGCCCATGATACTGTCAATATGTATCCTCCCATCTACCATGTAGTCCATGATACTGTCAATATGTATCCTCCCATCTACCATGTAGTCCATGATACTGTCAATATGTATCCTCCCATCTACCATGTAGTCCATGATACTGTCAATATGTATCCTCCCATCTACCATGTAGTCCATGATACTGAACTGATACTGTCAATATGTATCCTCCCATCTACCATGTAGTCCATGATACTGTCAATATGTATCCTCCCATCTACCATGTAGTCCATGATACTGTCAATATGTATCCTCCCATCTACCATGTAGTCCATGATACTGTCAATATGTATCCTCCCATCTACCATGTAGTCCATGATACTGTCAATATGTATCCTCCCATCCACCATGTAGTCCATGATACTGAACGGATACTGTCAATATGTATCCTCCCATCTACCATGTAGTCTATGTTACTGTCAATATGTATCCTCCCATCTACCATGTAGTCCATGATATTGAACGGATACTGTCAATATGTATCCTCCCATCTACCATGTAGTCCATGATACTGTCAATATGTATCCTCCCATCTACCATGTAGTCTATGTTACTGTCAATATGTATCCTCCCATCTACCATGTAGTCTATGTTACTGTCAATATGTATCCTCCCATCTACCATGTAGTCCATGATACACCTTATTGTATATTAGTAACCCCCAGCTGTGTGTTTACAGCAAACACCTTATTGTATATTAGTAACCCCCAGCTGTGTTTTACAGCAAACACCTTATTGTAGATTAGTAACCCCCAGCTGTGTGTTTACAGCAAACACCTTATTGTAGATTAGTAACCCCCAGCTGTGTGTTTACAGCAAACACCTTATTGTAGAATAGTAACCCCCAGCTGTGTTTTACAAATCAAATCAAATGTTATTTGTCACATACACATGGTTAGCAGATGTTCGTGCGAGTGTAGCGAAATGCTTGTGCTTCTAGTTCCGACAATGCAGTAATAACCAACAAGTAATCTAACTAACAATTCCTAAACTACTACCTTATACACACAAGTGTAAAGGGATAAAGAATATGTACATAAAGATAAATGAATGAGTGATGGTGGCAGACACCTTATTGTAGATTAGTAACCCCCAGCTGTGTTTACATAGAAATACATAGAAATCTCTTTAAGTTGAACAAAATAGAACACAACATTGTAGCTGAAGTTCAGAATGACACAACGTCACGGGTCCAACATCTACAGACCTGCATTACAATACTGAGAGCTTTGTCCTTTTATTAAAGGACATGTTTGGGTGTTTTTGGAGCCTTTGTTGATGTTTGTATCAGAGCTCCCATGCTACACAACGAGGACGAGGAAGTGATCTGTTTCCTATTTGGGTGTTTTTGGAGCCTTTGTTGATGTTTGTATCAGAGCTTCCACACTACACAACGAGGACGAGGAAGTGATCTGCTCAGGTTTCTCAAAAACGTGAAATCACATGAACCAATATATAACATGCCGTTTACATATAAAACAAATGTGAGATTTGGTTATAAAAAAGGAAACCTCTCCTTTAAATGAAGTACTGAATCTACATGCTTTGTTCTAGTATGATTCTGACTCTCACCTGTGTCTTCTTGGCGGTGATGGGTGTTTTAGCCTCCTGCTTCAGTTTGCTGTCCTGATGGGAAGGGGAGGGGCCGGGGAGTCCGGGGGCGGAGCCCAGGACGAGAACTGTCCAATAGCTTCACATCTGATCCTGCAGGAGTCAATTGATCGGTTGATTCAGGTGACCTATTGACTGTGAAGAAATTCTGAAATAGAGACACTCTACCGTCGAGGCAGAGAGAGACACAGACAAATCTCTCCTGCTCTCTCCCTAACGCTTCTCACACACACAGAGCCAGGTGTGTGTACTCACTGTGTGTGTGTTTGTTGTCTTGTGGTTTGTGGTGTCGCTGGGTGGGGCTGAAAGGGGAGGGGGGCAGCACTGCGGGGGGGAGCGGCTTCTCCTCTTTCACCCTTTGGTTCTGCAGTGAACACAAAGGTTAACACACACACACACACACACACACACAGGTCCTCTTTAACCCCTAATAATCCCCCCTCCCCCCGGTTCTAGAGAGAACACAGGGTTAACACACACACAGGTCCTCTTTAACCCCTAATAACCCCCCCACTTCTAGAGAACATACACACACACACACCCTTTAACCCCTAATCCACTTCTAGAGAGAACACAAGGTTAACACACACACACACAGGTCCTCTTTAACCCCTAATAACCCCCCCCCCACTTCTAGAGAGAACACAAGGTTAACACACACACACACAGGTCCTCTTTAACCCCTAATAACCCCCCCACTTCTAGAGAGAACACAAGGTTAACACACACACACACAGGTCCTCTTTAACCCCTAATAACCCCCCTCCCCCCGGTTCTAGAGAGAACACAGGGTTAACACACACACAGTGTACAGTACACAAACACACACTCTCTTTGTGTACTCACATGTTTCTTGGGCTGGCAAGGGGACTGTCTCATTGGTGGGAACTGAGGCATCTGGGGAGAATGTATCATCAGAGGGGAGGGGCTCTCCCTCAGAGGACCTATCACAACGGGGGAAACACCCGTATGGAAATGAGTGGGGTGGAGGTCTCCACGGATATACCAGAACCTGATTACCTGAGTTCCAAACAGTCTGAAAATATGTGTCACATACCGACCGGATCCAATATTATATTGAAGAAAATAAATATCCTCTACAGATCACATTCGGGTACACGTGGCAGTTGGTTCAGTCAAAGGATTTTATTTTACCTTTATTTAACTAGGCAAGTCAGTTAAGAACAAATTCTTATTTTCAATGACGGCCTAGGAACAGTGGGTTAACTGCCTGTTCAGGGGCAGAACGACAGATTTGTACCTTGTCAGCTCGGGGTTTGAACTTGCAACCTTCCGGTTACTAGTCCAACTCTCTAACCACTAGGCTACCCTTCCGCCCGATAAATCATGAAGTCAAAACAGTTCTGCTGGCTTTGAGCAGCAATAAAGACCCATTTTTTTATCTGATACAGATCCGACCCAATTTGGATCCAATTCTCCCTCATCACGGACCTGCTTTGGGTCGGATCCGGTTCAGCTCGGATCCGAATCGATTTGGATATATCCTGTCTGTGTCGAACGGGACATTTCACGGATCCAATTCGGTTCAGATCTTCCTTTTTCAGCATCCAAGAATCCCTCTAGTGTCTGTCTGTCTG
This sequence comes from Oncorhynchus masou masou, assembly GCF_036934945.1. Lineage (NCBI taxonomy): Eukaryota > Metazoa > Chordata > Actinopteri > Salmoniformes > Salmonidae > Oncorhynchus > Oncorhynchus masou. The sequence goes on along the minus strand of NW_027013158.1, from coordinate 191,899 downwards.
TCTGTCTGTGTGTCTGCCTGTCAGCCTGTCTGTGTGTCTGTGTGTGTGTCTGTCTGTCTGTCTGTCTGTCTGTGTGTCTGTCTGCCTGTCTGTCTGTCTGTCTGCCTGTCTGTCTGTCTGTCTGTCTGTGTGTCTGCCTGTCTGCCTGCCTGTCTGTCTGTGTGTGTGTGTCTGTCTGTCTGTGTCTGTCTGTGTCTGTCTGTCTGTCTGTCTGTCTGTCTGTCTGTCTGCCTGTGTGTCTGTCTGTCTGCCTGTCTGTCTGTGTGTCTGTCTGTCTGCCTGTGTGTCTGTCTGTCTGTGTGTCTGTCTGTCTGTCTGTCTGTCTGTCTGTCTGTCTGTCTGTCTGTGTGTCTGTCTGTCTGCCTGTGTGTCTGCCTGCCTGTGTGTCTGTCTGTCTGCCTGTGTGTCTGCCTGCCTGTCTGTCTGCCTGCCTGTGTGTCTGCCTGTCTGTCTGTCTGTGTATTATCTCTCCTACCTGTGTTGAAAGGCTCCGTTTTGATCCGTGGTGATGGTTGTGGATGTAGTATCTGCTTGATCCCTTTCTGTGCCGGGTGCATGGTGCTCTGTTGCTGGGGGAACGACATCCCCTGACCCGCCTGCTGCATGTGTGAGTGAGCGTGTGAGTGAGGGTGTGAGTGAGGGTGTGAGTGAGGGTGTGAGTGAGGGTGTGTGAGGGTGTGTGTGAGGGTGTGTGTGAGAATGTGTTGCGAGCCTCTGCTGTTGCTGGGTTGGAGCGGCCGCTGCCTGTGACTGAGTCTGCATGGCCTGCATGAGCTGAGAATGGACCCCCCCAGGAGACTGTGTGTGGGCCGGGGCCCGGGACTGGGCCCCCCCAAGAGACTGTGTGTGGGCCGGGGGCCGAGACTGGACCCGCCCAGGAGACTGTGTGTGGGCCTGGGGCCGAGACTGGACCCCCCCAGGAGACTGTGTGTGGGCCGGGGCCCGGGACATGAGCTGAGACTGGACCCGCCCAGGAGACTGTGTGTGGGCCGGGGCCCGGGACATGAGCTGAGACTGGACCCCCCAGGAGACTGTGTGTGGGCCGGGGGCCGGGACTGGACCCGCCCAGGAGACTGTATGTGGGCCGGGGCCCGGGACTGGACCCCCCAGGAGACTGTGTGTGGGCCGGGGCCCGGGACTGGACCCCCCCAGGAGACTGTGTGTGGGGGTGTATGTGTGCCGGGGGCCGAGACTGGACCCCCCCAGGAGACTGTGTGTGGGGGTGTATGTGTGCCGGGGGCGAGACTGGACCCCCAGGAGACTGTGTGTGGGGGTGTATGTGGGCCGGGGGCCGAGACTGGACCCCCCAGGAGACTGTGTGTGGGGGTGTATGTGTGCCGGGGCCGAGACTGGACCCCCCAGGAGACTGTGTGGGGGTGTATGTGTGCCGGGGGCGAGACTGGACCCCCAGGAGACTGTGTGTGGGGGTGTATGTGGGCCGGGGGCCGAGACTGGACCCCCAGGAGACTGTGTGGGGGTGTATGTGGGCCGGGGGCCGGGACTGGACCCCCCCAGGAGACTGTGTGTGGGGTGTATGTGTGCGGGGGCCGAGACGACTGCAGGTACATGTGCACCTGGCTGAGCGGGAGGGGAGGGGTTTCAGAGTTTGTGGGCACGGCCTCCTCGTCGTCCTCAAATAGGGCTTGAGGGGTTGGGCCGAGACCCCAGGATTCCGTGGGGGTGGGGGGAGAGGGGACACAAGGGCGAGGGAAGGACGGTTGGGGAATGTGGAGGGAGGGCTGGGGGGAGGAGGAGTGGAGGGTGGAGAGGGAGGAGGGGGGAGGCTGAGGGGTTTGGGGGCCGCTCGGTTGCTGGGGCGGGACGGCTGCTGGGGAGAGCATTGTGGAGTGCTACAGAGAGGAGGGAGGGGGAGAGAGAGGAGCGAGGGAGAGAGAGAAGGGAGCGAGGGAGGAGGGAGAGAGAGAGAGGAGAGGAGGGAGGAGATAAAGAGAGGAACAGAGGGAGGCGAGAGAGACAGGAGCGGAGGGAGGAGAGAGAGAGAGGAGCGGAGGGAGCGAGAGAAAAGAGGAGCGGAGGGAGGCGAGAGAGAGAGAGAGGAGCGGAGGGAGGCGAGAGAGAGGAGCGGAGGGGGAGGCGAGAGAGAGAGGAGCGGAGGGAGGAGAGAGGAGCGGAGCGGAGGGAGGGAGAGAGAGGAGCGGAGGGAGGGAGAGAGAGAGAGGAGCGGAGGGAGGAGAGAGAGAGGGGGAGCGGAGGGAGGAGAGAGAGGAGCGGAGGGAGGGAGAGAGAGAGAGAGGAGCGGAGGGAGAAGAGAGAGAGAGAGAGAGAGAGGAGCGGTGGGAGAGAGAGAGAGGAGCGAGGGGGGAGGGAGAGAGAGAGAGGAGGGAGAGAGAGGAGCGAGGGAGGAGAGAGAGAAGGGAGGAGAGAGAGAAGGGAGGAGAGAGAGAAGGGAGGAGAGAGAGAAGGGAGGAGAGAGAGAGAAGGGAGGGAGGGGGGGAGAGAGAAGGGAGGAGGGAGGAGAGAGAAAGAGATGAGAATGGGGGGAGAGGGACAAAAAGACAAAAAAAAGTACAGAAATAAATTATATTTCTAAAAATCTAAATGTTTCATTAAAACCAAAACCCCTCGACACAATGAAGTGTAGAAATGTGTTTATCCACATACCTGGGGAGAGCATGACGGAGGGCATGACGGCCTGCTGGTTGAGGAAGGGCTGTGTGCTCTCAGAGGTGTGTGTGTTGGTAGCGTTGAGGTGGGGGGGTCCGGCGGCAGGGGCCCCCAGTTCATTACGGAGGGGCTCCCCCACCTGCTGGCTCAGATGGGGGGCCAGGAAGTGAGCTAGGGGGTCAAAGGTCAAAGAGGAGTCCAGAGAGGTCACGGGGACAGTGGGGATGGAGGGAGGGGGGAGGGGGCGAAGGGGTGTTGATGCAGATGCTGGGGGGTTTGGACTGAACTAGGGGTCTGGGGGGGAGGAGGAGGGGTCCAGAGGGGCAGTGATGCTGACCCCGCCTCTGCTGGACTGGTGGGGTCTCTTACAGTATATATTGCTAGAGGAGGACTTTTGCTGCTGGGGGCCAGCCCTGAGAGAGAGAAGGAGAGAGAAGGGAGAGAGGGAGAGATAGCAGGAGAGAGAGGGAAGGAGAGGGAGAGAGAGCAAGAGAGAGAGAGAGAGAGAGAGGGAGCAGAGAGAGAGGGAAGGAGAGGAGAGCGAGCAGGAGAGAGAGAGGGAAGGAGAGAGAGCAGGGAGAGAGCAGGAGAGAGAGCAGGAGAGAGAGGGAAGGAGAGAGCAGGAGAGAGGGAAGGGAGAGAGAGCAGGAGAGAGAGGGAAGGAGAGAGAGGGAAGGAGAGGGAGCAGGAGAGAGAGGGAAGGAGAGGGAGCAGGAGAGAGAGGGAAGGAGAGGGGAGCAGGAGAGAGAGGGAAGGAGAGGGAGCAGGAGAGAGAGGGAAGGAGAGGGAGCAGGAGAGAGAGGGAAGGCGAGGGAGCAGGAGAGAGAGGGAAGGAGAGGGAGCAGGGAGAGAGAGGGAAGGAGAGGGAGCAGGAGAGAGAGGGAAGGAGAGAGAGGGGAGAGAAAACAATGAAAATTATGTGTGTACAGGGCTTGACATTTGACATTCTCCTCCGCGCTACCTGCCTTCTCCGCCCTACCCGTCTCCTCCGCGCTACACGTCTCCTCCGCCCTACCCGTCTCCGCGCTACCCGCCTCCTCCGCGCTACACGTCTCCTCCGCGCTACACGTCTCCTCCGCGCTACAAGTCTCCTCCGCGCTACAAGTCTCCTCCGCGCACGTCTCCTCCGCGCTACACGTCTCCTCCGCGCTACACGTCTCCTCCGCTACACGTCTCCTCCGCGCTACAAGTCTCCTCTACCAGTCTCCTCTACCAGTCTCCTCTACCAGTCTCCTCTACCCGTCTCCTCTACCCCGTCTCCTCCGCGCTACCCCGTCTCCTCCCGCGCTACCCGTCTCCTCTACCCGTCTCCTCCGCGCTACCCGTCTCCTCTACCCGCCTCCTCCGCGCTACCCGCCTCCTCCGCGCTACCCGTCTCCTCTACCCGCCTCCTCCGCGCTACCCGTCTCCTCTACCCGCCTCCTCCGCGCTACCCGCCTCCTCCGCTACCCGTCTCCTCCGCGCTACCCGTCTCCTCCGCGCTACCCGTCTCCTCTACCCGTCTCCTCCGCGCTACCCGTCTCCTCTACCCGCCTCCTCCGCGCTACCCGCCTCCTCCGCGCTACCCGCCTCCTCTACCAGTCTCCCCGCGCTGCCCGCCTCCCCGCGCTGCCCGCCTCCCCGCGCTGCCCGTCTCCCCGCGCTGCCCGTCTCCCCGCGCTACCCGTGTCCTCCGCGCTACCAGTCTCCTCCACGCTACACGTCTCCTCTACCAGTCTCCTCCGCGCTACCCGTCTCCTCTTCACAACCAGTTGACTGAGAGCTGCTTCACAACCACATGACTGAGAGCTGCTTCACAACCACATGACTGAGAGCTGCTTCACAACCACATGACTGAGCTGCTTCACAACCACATGACTGAGCTGCTTCACAACCACATGACTGAGCTGCTTCACAACCAGTTGACTGAGAGCTGCTTCACAACCAGTTGACTGAGAGCTGCTTCACAACCAGATGACTGAGAGCTGCTTCACAACCACATGACTGAGAGCTGCTTCACAACCACATGACTGAGAGCTGCTTCACAACCACATGACTGAGCTGCTTCACAACCAGTTGACTGAGAGCTGCTTCACAACCAGTTGACTGAGAGCTGCTTCACAACCAGATGACTGAGAGCTGCTTCACAACCAGTTGACTGAGAGCTGCTTCACAACCAGATGACTGAGAGCTGCTTCACACAACCCATGACTGAGAGCTGACTGACTGAGCTGCTTCACAACCACATGACTGAGAGCTGCTTCACAACCACATGCTTCACAACTGACAGAGAGCTGCTTCACAACCAGATGACTGAGAGCTGCTTCACAGATGAACCACATGACAGAGAGCTGCTTCACAACCACATGACAGATGAGCTGCTTCACAACCAGATGACTGAGAGCTGCTTCACAACCAGATGACAGAGCTGCTTCACAACCAGATTGACATGACTGAGCTGCTTCACAACCACATGACTGAGAGCTGCTTCACAACCAGATGACTGAGAGCTGCTTCACAACCAGATGACTGAGAGCTGCTTCACAACCAGATGACTGAGAGCTGCTTCACAACCAGATGACTGAGAGCTGCTTCACAACCAGATGACAGAGAGCTGCTTCACAACCAGATGACTGAGAGCTGCTTCACAACCACATGACTGAAAGCTGCTTCACAACCACATGACTGAAAGCTGCTTCACAACCACATGACTGAGAGCTGCTTCACAGCCAGATGACTGAGAGCTGCTTCACAACCAGATGACTGAGAGCTGCTTCACAACCAGATGACTGAGAGCTGCTTCACAACCAGATGACTGAGAGCTGCTTCACAACCAGTTGACTGAGAGCTGCTTCACAACCACATGACTGAGAGCTGCTTCACAACCAGATGACTGAGCTGCTTCACAACCAGATGACTGAGAGCTGCTTCACAACCAGATGACTGAGAGCTGCTTCACAACCAGATGACTGAGAGCTGCTTCACAACCAGATGACTGAGCTGCTTCACAACCAGATGACTGAGCTGCTTCACAACCAGATGACTGAGAGCTGCTTCACAACCAGTTGACTGAGAGCTGCTTCACAACCACATGACTGAGAGCTGCTTCACAACCACATGACTGAGAGCTGCTTCACAACCAGATGACTGAGCTGCTTCACAACCAGATGACTGAGAGCTGCTTCACAACCAGATGACTGAGAGCTGCTTCACAACCAGATGACTGAGAGCTGCTTCACAACCAGATGACTGAGCTGCTTCACAACCACATGACAGAGAGCTGCTTCACAACCAGATGACTGAGAGCTGCTTCACAACCAGATGACTGAGCTGCTTCACAACCACATGACAGAGAGCTGCTTCACAACCAGTTGACTGAGAGCTGCTTCACAACCACATGACTGAGAGCTGCTTCACAACCAGATGACTGAGCTGCTTCACAACCAGATGACTGAGAGCTGCTTCACAACCAGATGACTGAGAGCTGCTTCACAACCAGATGACTGAGAGCTGCTTCACAACCAGATGACTGAGCTGCTTCACAACCACATGACAGAGAGCTGCTTCACAACCACATGACTGAGAGCTGCTTCACAACCAGATGACTGAGAGCTGCTTCACAACCAGATGACTGAGCTGCTTCACAACCACATGACAGAGAGCTGCTTCACAACCACATGACTGAGAGCTGCTTCACAACCAGATGACTGAGAGCTGCTTCACAACCAGATGACTGAGCTGCTTCACAACCACATGACAGAGAGCTGCTTCACAACCACATGACTGAGAGCTGCTTCACAACCACATGACTGAGAGGCTTCACAACCACATGACTGAGAGCTGCTTCACAGCCAGTTGACTGAGAGCTGCTTCACAACCACATGACTGAGAGGCTTCACAACCAGATGACTGAGCTGCTTCACAACCAGATGACTGAGAGCTGCTTCACAACCAGATGACTGAGAGCTGCTTCACAACCAGATGACTGAGAGGCTTCACAACCAGATGACTGAGCTGCTTCACAACCAGATGACTGAGAGCTGCTTCACAACCAGATGACTGAGAGCTGCTTCACAACCAGTTGACTGAGAGCTGCTTCACAACCAGATGACTGAGAGCTGCTTCACAACCAGATGACTGAGAGCTGCTTCACAACCACATGACTGAGAGGCTTCACAACCAGATGACTGAGCTGCTTCACAACCAGATGACTGAGCTGCTTCACAACCAGATGACTGAGAGCTGCTTCACAACCAGATGACTGAGAGCTGCTTCACAACCAGTTGACTGAGAGCTGCTTCACAACCAGATGACTGAGAGCTGCTTCACAACCAGATGACTGAGAGCTGCTTCACAACCACATGACTGAGAGGCTTCACAACCAGATGACTGAGAGCTGCTTCACAACCAGTTGACTGAGAGCTGCTTCACAACCACATGACTGAGAGCTGCTTCACAACCAGATGACAGAGCTGCTTCACAACCACATGACTGAGAGCTGCTTCACAACCAGATGACAGAGAGCTGCTTCACAACCAGATGACAGAGAGCTGCGCATTCTTGCTGCCCCACTCAAACTATGCATTATGAGTAGTGTGTGTGTAGTGTCGTGTGTGTGTGTGTAGTGTCGTGTGTGTAGTGTCGTGTGTGTGTGTGTAGTGTCGTGTGTGTGTGTGTAGTGTTGTGTGTGTAGTGTCGTGTGTGTGTGTGTAGTGTCGTGTGTGTGTGTAGTGTCGTGTGTGTTACCTGTGTCGTCGCTGTCAGAGGAGTCACTGCTGCCTGATGAAGATCCTGTCTTCATCTTCATCACACTGGTCACCTCCAAAGCCTTCTCTACTGCTTCACACACACACACAGGATGGGTTAACTGGTCATTCTGGTCAATATTATTTCACCATCTCTCTCTCTCTCTCTCTCACACACACTGAACACACACTTCCTCTCCTGGTGTTTCATTATTTCACCACCACTCTCTTTCTCCCTCTCTTTCTCCTTCTCTCCCTCCCTCTCTTTCTCCTTCTCTCCCTCCCTCCCTCTCTTTCTCCTTCTCTCCCTCCCTCTCTTTCTCCTTCTCTCCCCCCCTCTCTCTCCTTCTCTCTCCCTATCTTTCTCCCTCTCCCTCTCTCTCCCTCCCTCCCTCTTTCTCCTTCTCTCTCCCTCTTTCTCCTTCTCTCTCCCTCCTCTCTCCCTCTTTCTCCTCCTCTCTCCCTCTTTCTCCTCTCTCCCTCTTTCTCCTTCTCTCTCTCTCTCCCTCTTTCTCCTTCTCTCTCTCTCCCTCTTTCTCCTTCTCTCTCCCTCTTTCTCCTTCTCTCTCCTCTTTCTCCTTCTCTCTCTCCCTCTTTCTCCTTCTCTCTCCCTCTTTCTCCTCTCTCTCCCTCTTTCTCCTTCTCTCTCCCTCTTTCTCCTTCTCTCTCCCTCTTTCTCCTTCTCTCTCCCTCTTTCTCCTTCTCTCTCCCTCTTTCTCCTTCTCTCTCCCTCTTTCTCCTTCTCTCTCCCTCTTTCTCCTTCTCTCTCCCTCTTTCTCCTTCTCTCTCCCTCTTTCTCTCTCCCTCTTTCTCCTTCTCTCTCCCTCTTTCTCCTTCTCTCTCCCTCCTTCTCCTTCTCTCTCCCTCCTTCTCTTTATCCTTCTCTCTCTCTCTCTCTCTCTCTCTCTCCATTATTTCACCACCACTCACCCCCCACCTCTCTTACCTGGCTGTGATTTCTCTAGTCAAGACGCATTTCTCAGGCTCTCTCTCCCTCCCCACCTCTCTTACCTGGCTGTGATTTCTTCTTCTTTCTAAGGCTGGTCCAGACATATTTCTCCAGCTCTCGGAGCGTCGAGGGTTTCAGCGTCTCAAAGTCGATCTCTATCTCGTCTGGGTTGGTGTTCTTGAGCGATGGCTCTCGTGATTGGATGATGTGGACGACGCGGCCAAGCTTGTCGCCGGGCAGTTTATTGATGTCCAGACTGAGCTGGCGTTTCTCCTCGTAGGACATTGGCTTACACCTGTCAACTGCCCCGCCCACAAACACACCTGGGACACATTTTTGTGTAACATTTTTGAAAAAAATATTTTTTTTTTTATATACATCTTACAAAATCTCTCACTCACTCACTCACTCACTCACTCACTCACTCACTCACTCATGTGATCTTCTGCCTCCAGCGAGGCTGAGGGGGCAAGGGGGTGGAGCCGGTCTGATGTGGGGCGCCCGGACGACTGCTCTTCATACTCTCTTTCTTACTGCGGAGGAAGAGACAGATGAGAGCGAGTTGGCAGAGCGTGTCAGAGAGAAATTATCAATCAATCAGAAATCTCCATTGTCCATCCTGGGTTTAGCCATCCTACCCAGATCTCTCTACCTGGGCTTCTCTCCATCCCATCCTACCTCGGTTTCTTGATTTTCTTGGGCGTGGTCACCAGCTCCTTGCTGTTTTTGCTCTTTCTGATTGGCTGGAGGATGGCAGGGGGCGGGATCTCCGGTGGCTCCTCCCCTCCCATCTTCTTCTTGAACTTGTCTTTATTCTTCTCCTTCTCCCTCTCTTTTCTCTTGGGCTTGGTGGCCTGGGGTGTGGACAGAGCGGCCAGCTGTTCGTGAACAGCTTTGAGCTGTAGGACAGACACACACAGGAGGATGTTAAAAGAGAAACACAGCTTCCTCTCAACTCTTTCATTTTCTCCACTTCCTCTCTTCTCTTACCGGTTCTGTGTTCAGGTGAAAATCCCTTGCTCTCTCTCTCTCTCTCTCTCTCTCTCTTCCTAATCCCTTTCTTTCTTAGTCTTTCTGGTCGGTCGGTCGGTCGGGCAGTCAGTCAGTCAGTCAGTCAGTCAGTCAGTCAGTCAGTCAGTCAGTCAGTCAGTCAGTCAGGTGTCAACAGTGTTTTATCCTTCCTAAACTTTCTTTTCCTCTTTCGCCCCCCCTTCGCCCTCGGGAGACCCCTTCGCCCTCGGGAGACCCCTTCGCCCTCGGGAGACCCCTTCGCCCTCGGGAGACCCCTTCGCCCTCGGGAGACCCCTTCGCCCTCGGGAGACCCCTTCCGCCCTCGGGAGACCCCTTCCGCCCTCGGGAGACCCCTTCGCCCTCGGGAGACCCCTTCGCCCTCAGGAGACCCCTTCTCCTCCCCCTCCCCCTCACCTGTTCCTGTAGTTCAGCCAGTCTCTGTGTTCTCTCGTGTTCCAAACCTCCCTCAGAGGATTCTGATTCCGACGAGGAGGAGCTGTCATCGGAGGAGGAGGGGGTCGGGGGGCAGGGGGCTGTCTGGCCGGGGGTGGGGAGGGGGTGGAGGGTGGGGACGGGGGTGGAGGGCAGGGGAGATGGTGGGGAGGGGTTTGAGGACTGGGGAGGGGAGGGCCGTCTCCTCAAGCTCGTCAGGCATTTTGGCAAAGCGCATCTCAAACACGTCCTGTAGAGAGAGAGAGAAAGAGAGAGCTTTGTCAATGTTAACATGTTTCCCATGCCAACAAAGCCCCTTGAATTGAAAGCGGTCAGAGCTATGAACCATGGGAACTTTAGTCCGTGGCACTATGAGATTTGTAGTTCATCCATTCAACACCGTTTATGTTGACACCTGACATTTGTCTGAAAGTGCTGTTGGTTGCTAGTATTTTCTGTCTGTTATGATCGTCAGATGTGTTGTAGTTGTTCACCTGTAGTTTGTGTAGTTGTGTATCTGCTGTGTTGCATTATACATGTAGCTTGTGTGCAATGTTGTGTAGTTTACCTGTAGTTTGCATGTCATAGCAACCACGCTGTGTAGTTTGCGTGCCATAGCAACCACGTTGTGTAGTTTACCTGTGGTTTGCATGTCATAGCAACCAAGTTGTGTAGTTTACCTGTAGTGTGCGTGCCATAGCAACCATGTTGTGTAGTTTACCTGTAGTTTACATGTCATAGCAACCATGTTGTGTAGTTTACCTGTAGTTTACATGTCATAGCAACCACGTTGTGTAGTTTGCGTGCCATAGCAACCATGTTGTGTAGTTTACCTGTAGTGTGCGTGCCATAGAAACTATTACACTCGACGGAACGACTTGACTAGTGTAGTGTCAACATCGCAGCCACTACCAGCTAGCCTACAAAGTCAACAACGCAGCCACTGCCAGCTAGCCTACTCCAGCAGTACTGTATCATTTCAATCATTTTAGTCAATAAGATTCTTGCTACGTAAGCTTAACGTTCTGAACATTCGAGACGTGTAGTCCACTTGTCATTCCAATCTCCTTTGCATTAGCGTAGCCTCTTCTGTAGCCTGCCAACTATGTGTCTATCTATCCCTGTTCTCTCCTCTCTGCACAGACCATACAAACGCTCCACACCGCGTGGCCGCGTCACCCTAACCTGGTGGTCCCAGCGCGCACGACCACGTGGAGTTCCAGGTCTCCGGTAGCCTCTGGAACTGCCGATCTGCGGCCAACAAGGCAGAGTTCATCTCAGCCTATGCCTCCCTCCAGTCCCTCGACTTCTTGGCACTGACGGAAACATGGATCACCACAGATAACACTGCTACTCCTACTGCTCTCTCTTCGTCCGCCCACATGTTCTCGCACACCCGAGAGCTTCTGGTCAGCGGGGTGGTGGCACCGGGATCCTCATCTCTCCCAAGTGGTCATTCTCTCTCTCTCCCCTTACCCATCTGTCTATCGCCTCCTTTGAATTCCATGCTGTCACAGTTACTAGCCCTTTCAAGCTTAACATCCTTATCATTTATCGCCCTCCAGGTTCCCTCGGAGAGTTCATCAATGAGCTTGATGCCTTGATAAGCTCCTTTCCTGAGGACGGCTCACCTCTCACAGTCCTGGGCGACTTTAACCTCCCCACGTCTACCTTTGACTCATTCCTCTCTGCCTCCTTCTTTCCACTCCTCTCCTCTTTTGACCTCACCCTCTCACCTTCCCCCTACTCACAAGGCAGGCAATACGCTCGACCTCATCTTTACTAGATGCTGTTCTTCCACTAACCTCATTGCAACTCCCTCCAAGTCTCCGACCACTACCTTGTATCCTTTTCCCTCTCGCTCTCATCCAACACTTCCCACACTGCCCCTACTCGGATGGTATCGCGCCGTCCCAACCTTCGCTCTCTCTCCCCCGCTACTCTCTCCTCTTCCATCCTATCATCTCTTCCCTCTGCTCATACCTTCTCCAACCTATCTCCTGATTCTGCCTCCTCAACCCTCCTCTCTTCCCTTTCTGCATCCTTTGACTCTCTATGTCCCCTATCCTCCAGGCCGGCTCGGTCCTCCCCTCCCGCTCCGTGGCTCGACGACTCATTGCGAGCTCACAGAACAGAGCTCCGGGCAGCCGAGCGGAAATGGAGGAAAACTCGCCTCCCCTGCGGACCTGGCATCCTTTCACTCCCTCCTCTCTACATTTTCCTCCTCTGTCTCTGCTGCTAAAGCCACTTTCTACCACTCTAAATTCCAAACATCTGCCTCTAACTCTAGGAAGCTCTTTGCCACCTTCTCCTCCCTCCTGAATCCTCCACCCCCTCCCCCCCTCCTCCCTCTCTGCAGATGACTTCGTCAACCATTTTGAAAAAAGAAGGTCGACGACATCCGATCCTCGTTTGCTAAGTCAAACGACACCGCTGGTTCTGCTCACACTGCCCTACCCTGTGCTCTGACCTCTTTCTCCCCTCTCTCTCCAGATGAAATCTCGCTTCTTGTGACGGCCGGCCGCCCAACAACCTGCCCGCTTGACCCTATCCCCTCCTCTCTTCTCCAGACCATTTCCGGAGACCTTCTCCCTTACCTCACCTCGCTCATCAACTCATCCCTGACCGCTGGCTACGTCCCTTCCGTCTTCAAGAGAGCGAGAGTTGCACCCCTTCTGAAAAAACCTACACTCGATCCCTCCGATGTCAACAACTACAGACCAGTATCCTTCTTTCTTTTCTCTCCAAAACTCTTGAACGTGCCGTCCTTGGCCAGCTCTCCCGCTATCTCTCTCAGAATGACCTTCTTGATCCAAATCAGTCAGGTTTCAAGACTAGTCATTCAACTGAGACTGCTCTTCTCTGTATCACGGAGGCGCTCCGCACTGCTAAAGCTAACTCTCTCTCCTCTGCTCTCATCCTTCTAGACCTATCGGCTGCCTTCGATACTGTGAACCATCAGATCCTCCTCTCCACCCTCTCCGAGTTGGGCATCTCCGGCGCGGCCCACGCTTGGATTGCGTCCTACCTGACAGGTCGCTCCTACCAGGTGGCGTGGCGAGAATCTGTCTCATCGCCACGCGCTCTCACCACTGGTGTCCCCCAGGGCTCTATTCTAGGCCCTCTCCTATTCTCGCTATACACCAAGTCACTTGGCTCTATCATAACCTCACATGGTCTCTCCTATCATTGCTATGCAGACGACACACAATTAATCTTCTCCTTTCCCCCTTCTGATGACCAGGTGGCGAATCGCATCTCTGCATGTCTGGCAGACATATCAGTGTGGATGACGGATCACCACCTCAAGCTGAACCTCGGCAAGACGGAGCTGCTCTTCCTCCCGGGGAAGGACTGCCCGTTCCATGATCTCGCCATCACAGTTGACAACTCCATTGTGTCCTCCTCCCAGAGCGCTAAGAACCTTGGCGTGATCCTGGACAACACCCTGTCGTTCTCAACCAACATCATGGCGGTGGCCCGTTCCTGTAGGTTCATGCTCTACAACATCCGCAGAGTACGACCCTGCCTCACACAGGAAGCGGCGCAGGTCCTAATCCAGGCACTTGTCATCTCCCGTCTGGATTACTGCAACTCGCTGTTGGCTGGGCTCCCTGCCTGTGCCATTAAACCCCTACAACTCATCCAGAACACCGCAGCCCGTCTGGTGTTCAACCTTCCCAAGTTCTCTCACGTCACCCCGCTCCTCCGCTCTCTCCACTGGCTTCCAGTTGAAGCTCGCATCCGCTACAAGACCATGGTGCTTGCCTACGGAGCTGTGAGGGGAACGGCACCGCAGTACCTCCAGGCTCTGATCAGGCCCTACACCCAAACAAGGGCACTGCGTTCATCCACCTCTGGCCTGCTCGCCTCCCTACCACTGAGGAAGTACAGTTCCCGCTCAGCCCAGTCAAAACTGTTCGCTGCTCTGGCCCCCAATGGTGGAACAAACTCCCTCACGACGCCAGGACAGCGGAGTCAATCACCACCTTCCGGAGACACCTGAAACCCCACCTCTTCAAGGAATACCTAGGATAGGATAAGTAATCCTTCTCACCCCCCTCCCCTTAATGATTTAGATGCACTATTGTAAAGTGGCTGTTCCACTGGATGTCAGAAGGTGAATTCACCAATTTGTAAGTCGCTCTGGATAAGAGCGTCTGCTAAATGACTTAAATGTAAATAGCAACCACGTTGTGTAGTTTACCTGTAGTGTGCGTGCCATAGCAACCATGCTGTGTCATTTACCTGTAGCTTGCGTGCCATAGCAACCATGCTGTGTCGTTTACCTGTAGCTTGCGTGCCATAGCAACCATGCTGTGTCGTTTACCTGTAGCTTGCGTGCCATAGCAACCATGCTGTGTAGTTTACCCATAGTTAGTGTGCCATAGAAACCATGATGTGTAGTTTACCCGTAGTTTGCGTGCCATAGCAACCATGCTGTGTAGTTTACCTGTAGCTTGCGTGCCATAGCAACCATGCTGTGTAGTTTACCTGTAGCTTGCGTGCCATAGCAACCATGCTGTGTAGTTTACCTGTAGTTTGCGTGCCATAGCAACCATGCTGTGTAGTTTACCTGTATCTTGCGTGCCATAGCAACCATGCTGTGTAGTTTACCTGTAGTTTGCGTGCCATAGCAACCATGCTGTGTAGTTTACCTGTAGCTTGCGTGCCATAGCAACCATGCTGTGTAGTTTACCTGTAGCTTGCGTGCCATAGCAACCATGCTGTGTCGTTTACCTGTAGTTTGCGTGCCATAGCAACCATGCTGTGTAGTTTACCTGTAGTTTGCGTGCCATAGCAACCATGCTGTGTAGTTTACCTGTAGCTAGCGTGCCATAGCAACCATGCTGTGTGGTTTACCTGTAGCTTGCGTGCCATAGCAACCATGCTGTGTAGTTTACCTGTAGCTTGCGTGCCATAGCAACCATGCTGTGTAGTTTACCCGTAGTTTGCGTGCCATAGCAACCATGCTGTGTAGTTTACCTGTAGCTTGCGTGCCATAGCAACCATGCTGTGTAGTTTACCTGTAGCTTGCGTGCCATATTGACCACGTCATGGTCTGGGGGGTTGTATTTGTAACAGTTGGAGAACATCAACCGGACATCAGCAGCAAAGTGCTGAGCATCTCTGTACTGCCTGCTGTCCAGCTTATCCTGAGGGAACAAACACACAGTGCTGAGCACCTCTGTACTGCCTGCTGTCCAGCTTATCCTGAGGGAACAAACACACAGTGCTGAGCATCTCTGTACTGCCTGCTGTCCAGCTTATCCTGAGGGAACAAACACACAGTGCTGAGCATCTCTGTACTGCCTGCTGTCCAGCTTATCCTGAGGGAACAAACACACAGTGCTGAGCATCTCTGTACTGCCTGCTGTCCAGCTTATCCTGAGGGAACAAACACACAGTGCTGAGCATCTCTGTACTGCCTGCTGTCCAGCTTATCCTGAGGGAACAAACACAAAGTGCTGAGCATCTCTGTACTGCCTGCTGTCCAGCTTATCCTGAAGGAACAAACACACAGTGCTGAGCATCTCTGTACTGCCCTGCTGTCCAGCTTATCCTGAGGGAACAAACACACAGTGCTGAGCATCTCTGTACTGCCCTGCTGTCCAGCTTATCCTGAAGGAACAAACACACAGTGCTGAGCATCTCTGTACTGCCTGCTGTCCAGCTTATCCTGAAGGAACAAACACACAGTGCTGAGCATCTCTGTACTGCCTGCTGTCCAGCTTATCCTGAAGGAACAAACACACAGTGCTGAGCATCTCTGTACTGCCTGCTGTCCAGCTTATCCTGAGGGAACAAACACACAGTGCTGAGCATCTCTGTACTGCCTGCTGTCCAGCTTATCCTGAAGGAACAAACACACAGTGCTGAGCATCTCTGTACTGCCCTGCTGTCCAGCTTATCCTGAGGGAACAAACACACAGTGCTGAGCATCTCTGTACCGCCTGCTGTCCAGCTTATCCTGAGGGAACAAACACACAGTGCTGAGCATCTCTGTACTGCCCTGCTGTCCAGCTTATCCTGAGGGAACAAACACACAGTGCTGAGCATCTCTGTACTGCCTGTTGTCCAGCTTATCCTGAGGGAACAAACACACAGTGCTGAGCATCTCTGTACTGCCTGCTGTCCAGCTTATCCTGAGGGAACAAACACACAGTGCTAAGCATCTCTGTACTGCCTGCTGTCCAGCTTATCCTGAGGGAACAAACACACAGTGCTGAGCATCTCTGTACTGCCTGCTGTCCAGCTTATCCTGAGGGAACAAACACACAGTGCTGAGCATCTCTGTACTGCCCTGCTGTCCAGCTTATCCTGAAGGAACAAACACACAGTGCTGAGCATCTCTGTACTGCCTGCTGTCCAGCTTATCCTGAGGGAACAAACACACAGTGCTGAGCATCTCTGTACTGCCTGCTGTCCAGCTTATCCTGAGGGAACAAACACACACACGGTGAGCATCTCTGTACTGCCTGCTGTCCAGCTTATCCTGAGGGAACAAACACACACACGGTGAGCATCTCTGTACTGCCCTGCTGTCCAGCTTATCCTGAGGGAACAAACACACAGTGCTGAGCATCTCTGTACTGCCTGCTGTCCAGCTTATCCTGAGGGAACAAACACACAGTGCTGAGCATCTCTGTACTGCCTGCTGTCCAGCTTATCCTGAGGGAACAAACACACAGTGCTGAGCATCTCTGTACTGCCTGCTGTCCAGCTTATCCTGAGGGAACAAACACACAGTGCTGAGCATCTCTGTACTGCCTGCTGTCCAGCTTATCCTGAGGGAACAAACACACAGTGCTGAGCATCTCTGTACTGCCTGCTGTCCAGCTTATCCTGAGGGAACAAACACACAGTGCTGAGCATCTCTGTACTGCCTGCTGTCCAGCTTATCCTGAGGGAACAAACACACAGTGCTGAGCATCTCTGTACTGCCCTGCTGTCCAGCTTATCCTGAGGGAACAAACACACAGTGCTGAGCATCTCTGTACTGCCTGCTGTCCAGCTTATCCTGAGGGAACAAACACACAGTGCTGAGCATCTCTGTACTGCCCTGCTGTCCAGCTTATCCTGAGGGAACAAACACACAGTGCTGAGCATCTCTGTACTGCCTGCTGTCCAGCTTATCCTGAGGGAACAAACACACAGTGCTGAGCATCTCTGTACTGCCCTGCTGTCCAGCTTATCCTGAGGGAACAAACACACAGTGCTGAGCATCTCTGTACTGCCTGCTGTCCAGCTTATCCTGAGGGAACAAACACACAGTGCTGAGCATCTCTGTACTGCCTGCTGTCCAGCTTATCCTGAGGGAACAAACACACACGGTGAGCATCTCTGTACTGCCTGCTGTCCAGCTTATCCTGAGGGAACAAACACACAGTGCTGAGCATCTCTGTACTGCCTGCTGTCCAGCTTATCCTGAGGGAACAAACACACAGTGGTGAGCATCTCTGTACTGCCTGCTGTCCAGCTTATCCTGAGGGAACAAACACACAGTGCTGAGCATCTCTGTACTGCCCTGCTGTCCAGCTTATCCTGAGGGAACAAACACACAGTGCTGAGCATCTCTGTACTGCCCTGCTGTCCAGCTTATCCTGAGGGAACAAACACACAGTGCTGAGCATCTCTGTACTGCCTGTTGTCCAGCTTATCCTGAGGGAACAAACACACAGTGCTGAGCATCTCTGTACTGCCCTGCTGTCCAGCTTATCCTGAGGGAACAAACACACAGTGCTGAGCATCTCTGTACTGCCCTGCTGTCCAGCTTATCCTGAGGGAACAAACACACAGTGCTGAGCATCTCTGTACTGCCCTGCTGTCCAGCTTATCCTGAGGGAACAAACACACAGTGCTGAGCATCTCTGTACTGCCTGCTGTCCAGCTTATCCTGAGGGAACAAACACACAGTGCTGAGCATCTCTGTACTGCCTGCTGTCCAGCTTATCCTGAGGGAACAAACACACAGTGCTGAGCATCTCTGTACTGCCTGCTGTCCAGCTTATCCTGAGGGAACAAACACACAGTGCTGAGCATCTCTGTACTGCCTGCTGTCCAGCTTATCCTGAGGGAACAAACACACAGTGCTGAGCATCTCTGTACTGCCCTGCTGTCCAGCTTATCCTGAGGGAACAAACACACAGTGCTGAGCATCTCTGTACTGCCTGCTGTCCAGCTTATCCTGAGGGAACAAACACACAGTGCTGAGCATCTCTGTACTGCCTGCTGTCCAGCTTATCCTGAGGGAACAAACACACAGTGCTGAGCATCTCTGTACCGCCTGCTGTCCAGCTTATCCTGAGGGAACAAACACACAGTGCTGAGCATCTCTGTACTGCCCTGCTGTCCAGCTTATCCTGAGGGAACAAACACACAGTGCTGAGCATCTCTGTACTGCCCTGCTGTCCAGCTTATCCTGAGGGAACAAACACACAGTGCTGAGCATCTCTGTACTGCCCTGCTGTCCAGCTTATCCTGAGGGAACAAACACACACGGTGAGGCGACAGAGACACGGTTACCAATTAACACCACCGGGATGTGAAAAGCAGGGCTTCAGTGAGGAAAATGTGGTGCCGGATCCACATGCATTGGGTGTATAACCCATGTACAACCCCCTGGTGCTACACCTTCAATGTATTACCCAGAACCCCGGTGCTACACCTTCAATGTATTACCCAGAACCCCGGTGCTACACCTTCAATGTATTACCCAGAACCCCGGTGCTACACCTTCAATGTATTACCCAGAACCCCTGGTGCTACACCTTCAATGTATTACCCAGAACCCCTGGTGCTACACCTTCAATGTATTACCCAGAACTCCCTGGTGCTACACCTTCAATGTATTACCCAGAACCCCTGGTCTGTCTGGTCTTCCTCTCAGACAGCTGGGAGGTCCACTGCTGATGACATCATCACTCATCGAAATGAACAATGAGTGAGTGAGGGTCCACTTTTGATGAGCTCACCTTGACGGTTCCGAGGTCCATAGGGTGTTTGATGATGTGGTGGTAGTCGTGGAGGCCGAGGGCATGCGCGTCGACAGGCTTGTAGAAGGGCCACGCGTACGCAATGTGTTTCTTAGACAACATGTCTCTGATAAGACCGCCACAGAACAGCAGCTGCTCCTAGAAGAGGAGGAGAGGGGAAGAGGGGAGGAGAGGGAGATGGAGGAGAGGGAGACAGAGGAGAGGGGGAAGAGGGAGGAGTGGGAGACGGAGACAGAGGAGAGGGAGACAGAGGAGAGGGGAAGAGGGGAGGAGAGGGAAACAGAGGAGAGGGAGACAGAGGAGAGGGAGACAGAGGAGAGGGAAACAGAGGAGAGGGAGACAGAGGAGAGGGAAACAGAGGAGAGGGAAACAGAGGAGACGGAGACAGGGGTGACGGAGGAGAGGGAGACAGAGGAGAGGGAGACAGAGGAGAGGGAAACAGAGGAGACCGAGGAGAGGGAGACGGAGACAGAGGAGACGGAGACAGAGGAGAGGGGAAGAGGGGAGGAGAGGGAGACAGAGGAGAGGGAGACGGAGAAAGAGGAGAGGGAGACAGAGAGAGGAGACGGAGACAGAGGAGAGGGGAAGAGGGGAGGGAGAGGGAGACAGAGGAGAGGGAGACAGAGGAGAGGGAGACAGAGGAGAGGGAGACAGAGGAGAGGGAGACAGAGGAGAGGGAGACAGAGGAGAGGGAGACAGAGGAGAGGGAGACAGAGGAGAGGGAGACAGAGGAGAGGGAGACAGAGGAGAGGGAGACAGAGGGAGACGGAGAAGAGGAGAGGGAGACAGAGGAGAGGGAGACAGAGGTGACGGGGGAGAGGGAGACGGAGAAAGAGGAGAGGGAGACAGAGGAGAGGGAGACAGAGGTAACGGAGGAGAGGGAGACAGAGGAGAGGGAGACAGAGGAGAGGGAGACAGAGGTGACGGAGGAGAGGGAGACGGAGAAGAGGAGAGGGAGACAGAGGAGAGGGAGACCCAGAGGAGAGGGAGACAGAGGAGTGTGAGACAGAGGTGACGGAGGAGAGGGAGATGGAGAAAGAGGAGAGGGAGACAGAGGAGGCCGGAGAAAGAGGATAGGGAGACAGAGGAGAGGGAGACAGAGGAGAGGAGACAGAGGTGACGGAGGAGAGGGAGACGGAGACAGAGGAGAGGGAGACAGAGGAGAGGGAGACAGAGGAGAGGGAGACAGAGGAGAGGAGAGGGAGACAGAGGAGACGGAGACAGAGGAGAGGGAGACAGAGGAGAGGGAGACAGAGGAGAGGGAGACAGAGGAGAGGGGGAAGAGTGGAGGAGAGGGAGACAGAGGAGATGGAGACAGAGGAGAGGGAGACAGAGGAGAGGGAGACAGAGGAGAGGGAGACAGAGGTGACGGAGGAGAGGGAGACGGAGACAGAGGAGAGGGAGACAGAGGAGAGGGAGACAGAGGAGAGGGAGACAGAGGAGAGGAGAGGGAGACAGAGGAGATGGAGACAGAGGAGAGGGAGACAGAGGAGAGGGAGACAGAGGAGAGGGGAAGAGTGGAGGAGAGGGAGACAGAGGAGAGGGGAAGAGGGGAGGAGAGGGAGACAGAGGAGAGGGGAAGAGGGGAGGAGAGGGAGACAGAGGAGAGGGAGACAGAGGGAGAGGAAGAGGGAAGGAGAGGGAGACAGAGGAGAGGGAGACAGAGGAGAGGGGAAGAGGGGAGGAGAGGGAGACGGAGGGAAAAAGGAAGGAAAACGAAGGCAGAGGAAAGAACACTATTAATCCATATGAGAAATGTGTTGTCAGCTGCACCCAACCACTGATATACAGACAGACAACCCCAACCACTCTGATATACAGACAGACAACACCAACCACTCTGATACACAGACAGACAACCCCAACCACTCTGATATACAGACAGACAACCCCAACCACTCTGATACACAGACAGACAACCCCAACCACTCTGATACACAGACAGACAACACCAACCACTCTGATACACAGACAGACAACACCAACCACTGATATACAGACAGACAACCCCAACCACTCTGATACACAGACAGACAACCCCAACCACTCTGATACACAGACAGACAACCCCAACCACTCTGATACACAGACAGACAACCCCAACCACTCTGATACACAGACAGACAACACCAACCACTCTGATATACAGACAGACAACCCCAACCACTCTGATACACAGACAGACAACACAACCACTCTGATACACAGACAGACAACACCAACCACTGATATACAGACAGACAACCCCAACCACTCTGATACACAGACAGACAACCCCAACCACTCTGATACACAGACAGACGACCCCAACCACTCTGATACACAGACAGACGACCCCAACCACTCTGATACACAGACAGACGACCCCAACCACTCTGATACACAGACCGACGACCCCAACCACTCTGATACACAGACAGACGACCCCAACCACTCTGATACACAGACAGACAACCCCAACCACTCTGATACACAGACAGACAACCCCAACCACTCTGATACACAGACAGACAACCCCAACCACTCTGATATACAGACAGACAACCCCAACCACTCTGATATACAGACAGACAACCCCAACCACTCTGATATACAGACAGACAACCCCAACCACTCTGATACACAGACAGACAACCCCCACCACTCTGATATACAGACAGACAACCCCAACCACTCTGATATACAGACAGACAACCCCAACCACTCTGATATACAGACAGACAACCCCAACCACTCTGATGTACAGACCGACAACCCCAACCACTCTGATATACAGACCGACAACCCCAACCACTCTGATATACAGACAGACGACCCCAACCACTCTGATACACAGACAGACGACCCCAACCACTCTGATACACAGACAGACAACCCCAACCACTCTGATATACAGACAGACAACCCCAACCACTGATACACAGACAGACAACCCCAACCACTCTGATACACAGATAGACAACCCCAACCACTCTGATACACAGACAGACAACCCCAACCACTCTGATACACAGACAGACAACCCCAACCACTCTGATACACAGACAGACAACCCCAACCACTCTGATACACAGACAGACAACCCCAACCACTCTGATACACAGACAGACAACCCCAACCACTCTGATATACAGACAGACAACCACAACCACTCTGATATACAGATGTACAGCCCTAACCCTGTACAGACAGACAGACAACCCCATACAGACAGACAGACAACCCTAACACTGTACATACAGACAGCCCTAACCCTGTACAGACAGACAGACAGACAACCCCAACCCTGTACAGACAGACAGACAACCCTGACCCTGTACAGACAGACAGACAACCCTAACCCTGTACAGACAAACAGACAGACAGACAACCCTAACCCTGTACAGACAGACAGACAGACAGACAGACAGACAGACAGACAGACAGACAGACAGACAACCCTAACCCTGTACAGACAGACAGACAGACAGACAACCCTAACCCTGTACAGACAGACAGACAACCCTAACCCTGTACAGACAGACAGACAACCCTAACCCTGTACAGACAGACAGACAGACAGACAACCCTAACCCTGTACAGACAGACAGACAACCCTAACCCTGTACAGACAGACAGACAACCCTAACCCTGTACAGACAGACAGACAACCCTAACCCTGTACAGACAGACAGACAACCCTAACCCTGTACAGACAGACAGACAGACAGACAGACAGACAGACAGTTTTAACCTCTTGTTGTATTAGGAGAATAATACCTGTCGTTTGGGGCTCCCGCCGTGACTCGTTAACGCTCCGCCCCCGGGAACCCCCCCGCCTAGCCCCAGGTGGTGCTGGGAGTCGGGCTGGGCGGGGTCTCGTTTGGGCTGCTTCAGCGGGCGGCTGCTGCTCTCACGGCGGGGTCGGGGGCTCCGCCACGGGAGATGACTCACTGAGCTGGTCGTTGGCGGTGGGTGTGGTAGTGTCAGCCTTCCTCTTCTGGCTCTTCCTCTGCTGCAGGTGGGGGTGGGGGTTAAAGGTCAGGGGTTAGAGGTCAAGACAACAACACACATTCCCTCTGCATGACACATGATGAGTGGATAAGTCGACGTGCTAAAAGTAGAAAAGTAAACATGGCCCCAGCTGGATCCCCAGGGACAGGAATGAAGAGACATTCAACAACCAGGAAGATAATGACGGTCCATGGGAACATCTCAGGGCATGACTGGAGGAAAGAGAGAGCGACTTCCTATATCAGACGTCAATTAATATAGGTCTGTCTCCTCGTCCCCGTTCGACCACACACTTTCAGACTCCCGTACCCCCACCCCTTCTGTTCTCCCTCTGGTCTCCTCACCTTAGCTGGGGGTGCGATGCTCTGGGGGATGGGTGGGGCAGCAGGGTGAAGGCCTGGGTGGGCTGGGGGTGGTGGGGTACGGAGGTGAGGCCCTGGGCCAGGATATCCAGAGGGCTGATGGGGAAGGGTGGTCCCAGCTGGGGGGCGTGGGAGGGAGGGGTGGGGGGAACGCGAGGGGGCTGGGGCTGAGGGGGAGGGCGAGGGGAGGGTGGGGGGCCCCTGGGATACGGGGGAGACCCGAGTCTGAGGGCCCGGCGACGGGGAGGAGAAACCTCGGGTGTGGGGGTGGAGGAGGGAGATGAATCCTGGCCAGAGTCAGACTTAGACAGGAGACCTGGAGAGGAGGAGAGAGAGGGGTAGAGAGAGACGGGGGGGTGGAAAGAGAGAGGGGGTGAAAAGAGAGACAGGGGGATGGAAAGAGAGAGGGGGTGAAAAGAGAGACAGGGGGGATGGAAAGAGAGGGGGGTGGAAGTCCACCCAGAGTAAAAATATAAGAGAGAATAAATAACAGAGGTGAAGACAAGAAAGGAACAGAAGAGGAGAGAAGAGAAAGCACTCCATCAGTAATACAACAGTGATCTGAATCCCTCCATCAGTAATGACAACAGTGATCTGAATCCCTCCATCAGTAATACAACAGTGATCTGAATCCCTCCATCAGTAATGACAACAGTGATCTGAATCCCTCCATCAGTAATGACAACAGTGATCTGAATCCCTCCATCAGTAATACAACAGTGATCTGAATCCTCCATCAGTAATGACAACAGTGATCTGAATCCCTCCATCAGTAATGACAACAGTGATCTGAATCCCCCCATCAGTAATGACAACAGTGATCTGAATCCCTCCATCAGTAATGACAACAGTGATCTGAATCCCTCCATCAGTAATGACAACAGTGATCTGAATCCCTCCATCAGTAATGACAACAGTGATCTGAATCCCTCCATCAGTAATGACAACAGTGATCTGAATCCCTCCATCAGTAATGACAACAGTGATCTGAATCCCTCCATCAGTAATGACAACAGTGATCTGAATCCCTCCATCAGTAATGACAACAGTGATCTGAATCCCTCCATCAGTAATGACAACAGTGATCTGAATCCCTCCATCAGTAATGACAACAGTGATCTGAATCCTCCATCAGTAATGACAACAGTGATCTGAATCCTCCATCAGTAATGACAACAGTGATCTGATCCCTCATTAGTAATGACAAATCTGTATCCCTCCATCAGTAATGACAACAGTGATCTGAATCCCTCCATCAGTAATGACAACAGTGATCTGAATCCCTCCATCAGTAATGACAACAGTGA
>NW_027013158.1:90000-162500 GCF_036934945.1 Oncorhynchus masou masou | reverse complement strand
TCAGTAGGAAATCAACTAAATGTTGAACTTCAAAATGCATCAGTGATTCCCCCTCCCTCCCCTCCCTCCCTCCCTCCCTCCCTCCCTCTCTCTCTCTCTCTCTCTCTTCTCTCCCTCTCTCTCCCTCCCTCCCTATCTCTCTCTCCCTCTCTCCTCTCTCTCTCTCTCTCTCTCCTCCTCCCTCCTCTCTCTCTCTCTCTCTCCCTCCCTCTCTCTCTCCCTCCATATCTCTCTCCCTCCCTATCTCTCTCTATCTCTCCCTCTCTCTCAGAGGCAAGGGAACAGGAATGCCCGTCTGTGTGCTTTTTGTCTCCCAATGTGTGTAGCCGTTAGCGATGATGTTAATGATAACCTTCTGGTAGATGAAAAGGCTTTCCCAGAAACCTTCTCTATTAAATGTTAACTACAGAGTAGTGTATGTCTACCTGGCAGAATGATATCATGATTATTTACATCAATCCAGTTGCCATTTTGTTTAGCTCACTCTGCAGTCACGAGGGCTACAGAAACATCACGAACCAAACAACTGTCCCAGACTGGGGGACAGTTGAATTAAAGGGTAGTTAAATCCATTTTCCCAGGCTGGGGCACAGTTGAATTAAAGGGTAGTTAAATCCATTTTCCCAGGCTGGGGGACAGTTGAATTAAAGGGTAGTTAAATCCATTTTCCAGGCTGGGGCACAGTTGAATTAAAGGGTAGTTAAATCCATTTTCCCAGGCTGGGGGACAGTTGAATTAAAGGGTAGTTAAATCCATTTTCCCAGACTGGGGGACAGTTGAATTAAAGGGTAGTTAAATCCATTTTCCCAGACTGGGGACAGTTGAATTAAAGGGTAGTTAAATCCATTTTCCCAGACTGGGGCAGAGTTGAATTAAAGGGTAGTTAAATCCATTTTCCCAGACTGGGGGACAGTTGAATTAAAGGGTAGTTAAATCCATTTTCCCAGACTGGGGGACAGTTGAATTAAAGGGTAGTTAAATCCATTTTCCCAGACTGGGGGACAGTTGAATTAAAGGGTAGTTAAATCCATTTTCCCAGGCTGGGGCAGAGTTGAATTAAAGGGTAGTTAAATCCATTTTCCCAGGCTGGGGGACAGTTGAATTAAAGGGTAGTTAAATCCATTTTCCCAGGCTGGTGCACAGTTGAATTAAAGGGTAGTTAAATCCATTTTCCCAGGCTGGGGCACAGTTGAATTAAAGGGTAGTTAAATCCATTTTCCCAGGCTGGGGCACAGTTGAATTAAAGGGTAGTTAAATCCATTTTCCCAGACTGGGGGACAGTTGAATTAAAGGGTAGTTAAATCCATTTTCCCAGGCTGGGGCACAGTTGAATTAAAGGGTAGTTAAATCCATTTTCCCAGACTGGGGGACAGTTGAATTAAAGGGTAGTTAAATCCATTTTCCCAGACTGGGGGACAGTTGAATTAAAGGGTAGTTAAATCCATTTTCCCAGGCTGGGGGACAGTTGAATTAAAGGGTAGTTAAATCCATTTTCCCAGACTGGGGGACAGTTGAATTAAAGGGTAGTTAAATCCATTTTCCCAGACTGGGGCAGAGTTGAATTAAAGGGTAGTTAAATCCATTTTCCCAGGCTGGGGCAGAGTTGAATTAAAGGGTAGTTAAATCCATTTTCCCAGACTGGGGCAGAGTTGAATTAAAGGGTAGTTAAATCCATTTTCCCAGACTGGGGGACAGTTGAATTAAAGGGTAGTTAAATCCATTTTCCCAGGCTGGGGACAGTTGAATTAAAGGGTAGTTAAATCCATTTTCCCAGACTGGGGCACAGTTGAATTAAAGGGTAGTTAAATCCATTTTCCCAGGCTGGGGGCACAGTTGAATTAAAGGGTAGTTAAATCCATTTTCCCAGGCTGGGGCACAGTTGAATTAAAGGGTAGTTAAATCCATTTTCCCAGGCTGGGGGACAGTTGAATTAAAGGGTAGTTAAATCCATTTTCCGGGCTGGGGGACAGTTGAATTAAAGGGTAGTTAAATCCATTTTCCCAGGCTGGGGCACAGTTGAATTAAAGGGTAGTTAAATCCATTTTCCCAGGCTGGGGCACAGTTGAATTAAAGGGTAGTTAAATCCATTTTCAGGCTGGGGCACAGTTGAATTAAAGGGTAGTTAAATCCATTTTCCCAGACTGGGGGACAGTTGAATTAAAGGGTAGTTAAATCCATTTTCCCAGACTGGGGGACAGTTGAATTAAAGGGTAGTTAAATCCATTTTCCCAGGCTGGGGCACAGTTGAATTAAAGGGTAGTTAAATCCATTTTCCCAGGCTGGGGCACAGTTGAATTAAAGGGTAGTTAAATCCATTTTCCCAGGCTGGGGCACAGTTGAATTAAAGGGTAGTTAAATCCATTTTCCCAGGCTGGGGGACAGTTGAATTAAAGGGTAGTTAAATCCATTTTCCCAGGCTGGTGCACAGTTGAATTAAAGGGTAGTTAAATCCATTTTCCCAGTCTGGGGCACAGTTGAATTAAAGGGTAGTTAAATCCATTTTCCCAGGCTGGGGGACAGTTGAATTAAAGGGTAGTTAAATCCATTTTCCCAGACTGGGGCACAGTTGAATTAAAGGGTAGTTAAATCCATTTTCCCAGGCTGGTGCACAGTTGAATTAAAGGGTAGTTAAATCAATTTTCCCAGACTGGGGCACAGTTGAATTAAAGGGTAGTTAAATCCATTTTCCCAGGCTGGTGCAGGTAGTTAAATCCATTTTCCCAGGCTGGTGCACAGTTGAATTAAAGGGTAGTTAAATCCATTTTCCCAGTCTGGGGCACAGTTGAATTAAAGGGTAGTTAAATCCATTTTCCCAGGCTGGGGCACAGTTGAATTAAAGGGTAGTTAAATCCATTTTCCCAGACCTCAAAAGTGGTGTCATGATTAGAGGTCGACCAAATAATTGGAATGGCCGATTAATTAGGGCCGATTTAAAGTTATCATAACAATCGGTAATCGGCATTTTCGGACACCGATTGTGGCCGATAACATTGCACTCCACGAGGAGACTGCATGGCAGGCTGACCACCTGTTACATTGATCTCCATGAGGAGACTGAGTGGCAAGCTGACCACCTGTTACGCGAGGGCAGCAAGGAGCCAAGGTAAGGTGCTAGCTAGCATTAAACATATCTTATAAAAAACAATCAATCTTAACATAATCACTAGTTAACTACACATGGTTGATGATATTACTAGGTTATCTAGCTTGTCCTGCGTTGCATATAATCGATGCTGTGCCTTTTAATTTATCATCGAATCACAGCCTACTTCGCCAAACGGGTGATGATTTAACAAGCGCATTTGCGAAAAAAGCACTGTCGTTGCACCAATGTGTACCTAAACATAAACATCAACGCCTTCCTTAAAATCAATACACAAGTAAATATTTTTAAACCTGCATATTTAGTTAATGTTGCCTGCTAACATGAATTTCTTTTAACTAGGGAAATTGTGTCACTTATCCTGCGTTCTGTGCAAGCAGAGTCTGGGTATATGCAGTAGTTTGGGCCGCCTGGCTCGTTGCCAACTGTGTGAAGACCCTTTCCGTTAGATAAAATACGGAACGGTTCCGTATTTCACTGAAAGAATAAACATTTTGCTTTCGAAATGATAGTTTCCAGATTTGACCGTATTAATGACCTAATGCTCGTATTCCTGTGTTATTATAATTTAGTCTATGATTCGATAGAGCAGCCTGACAGCGGTGGTAGGCAGCAGAAGACTCGTAAGCATCCATTCAAACAGCACTTTCCTGCGTTTGCAAGCATCTCCACGCAAGTACAGCTCTGTTTATGACTTCAAGCCTATCAACTCCCGAGTTTAGGCTGGGGTTTACTATAGTGCCTATAAGAACATCCAATAGTCAAAGGTATATGAAATACAAATCGTATAGAGAGAAATAGTCCTATTTTTCCTATAATAACTACAACCTAAAACTTCTTACCTGGGAATATTGAAGACTCCTGTTAAAAGGAATCACCAGCTTTCATATGTTCTCATGTTCTGAGCAAGGAACTGAAACGTTAGCTGTCTAACATGGCACATATTGCATTATTTAAACCAAATTGAACACGTTTCATTATTTAATTGAGATTAAATTGATTTTATTGATGTATTATATTAAGTTAAAATAAAAGTGTTCATTCAGTATTGTTATAGGTCATTATTACAAATATTCAGTCCATTTGATATAACAATCGGCCGATTAATCGGTACAAGCCTTTTGGTCCTCCAATAATCGGTATTGGCGTTGAAAAATCATATAGTCGGTCGACGTCTCGTCATGATGTGGTTTAAGAATTGATGTGGACTGAATATCAAATTTTGTTCTATAAAAAAAAAGGTGTGAGTTTGAGAGAGAAAACTGAGGAAAACGGAAACCTGAAGACTCCACGGAATCTAAAAAACATTTCATATTATTTTATATGGTCCCGAACGACCAACCAATCCATCAAACAGTACAGTATCAGCAGTCAAAACTCGTTGTTCTGTGGTTCCACACAAACACACACACACACCACACTACAGAGTACACACACACACACACATACAAACACACACACACTACAGAGTACACACACACACACACACACACACACACACACTACAGAGTACACACACACACACACACACCACACACACACACTACAGAGTACACACACACACACACAACACACACACACATACACTACAGAGTACACACACACACACACGCACACACACTACCTGTAGCTGGTTGGTCTGTCGTTTGGGCCTCGAGGGGTTCCATGTCTCGGGGGCGGGGGGTTACAGGAGAGGGAGCGGGGCGGGGTCTAGGCTGCTGCCCGTCCTCCAGGCCGTCCCCATGGCGACGGAGGCAGGCGTAGCAGGCGGGGAGGGGGAGTCCCAGTCAGACAGTTTGGACCCGGGAGAGGCAGGCAGGCTAGACTGGGAAGCCCTCTCAGGCCATCACACAAAACGCTGGACTGTCTGAAGGGAGGAGGAAGAGTAACGTCATCATCGTCATCATCACAGCCCACTGGATTCTCTAGGAGGGGAGGAAGAGTAACATCATCATCGTCATCATCACAGCCCACTGGATTCTCTAGGAGGGGAGGAAGAGTAACATCATCAACACAGCCCAATGGATTCTCTAGAGGGGAGGAAGAGTAACGTCATCATCACAGGCCACTGGATTCTCTAGGAGGGAGGAAGAGTAACATCATCATCACAGCTGTATAAACACAGTCCTATACACTGACCCCACTATATAAACACGGTCCTACACACTGACCTCACTATATAAACACAGTCCTTTACACTGACCCCACTATATAAACACAGTCCTGTACACTGACCCCACTATATAAACACAGTCCTAACCCCACTATATAAACACAGTCCTAACCCCACTATATAAACACAGTCCTAACACCACTATATAAACACAGTCCTATACACTGACCCCATTATATAAACACAGTCCTGACCCCACTATATAAACACAGTCCTATACACCAACCCCACTATATAAACACAGTCCTAACCCCACTATATAAACACAGTCCTGACCAAACTATATAAACACAGTCCTATACACCGACCCCACTATATAAACACAGTCATATACACTGACCCCACTATATAAACACAGTCCTAACCCCACTATATAAACACAGTCCTATACACTGACCCCACTATATAAACACAGTCCTAACCCCACTATATAAACACAGTCCTAACCCCACTATATAAACACAGTCCTATACACCGACCCCACTATATAAACACAGTCCTATACACCGACCCCACTACATAAACACAGTCCTATACACTGACCCCACTATATAAACACAGTCCTATACACTAACCCCACTATATAAACACAGTCCTTTACACCAACCCCACTATATAAACACAGTCCTATACACTGACCCCACTATATAAACACAGTCCTGTACACTGACCCCACTATATAAACACAGTCCTGTACACTGACCCCACTATATAAACACAGTCCTTTACACCAACCCCACTATATAAACACAGTCCTATACACTGACCCCACTATATAAACACAGTCCTGTACACTGACCCCACTATATAAACACAGTCCTGTACACTGACCCCACTATATAAACACAGTCCTTTACACTGACCCCACTATATAAACACAGTCCTTTACACTGACCCCACTATATAAACACAGTCCTAACCCCACTATATAAACACAGTCCTATACACTGACCCCACTATATAAACACAGTCCTAACCCAACTATATAAACACAGTCCTAACCCCACTAAATAAACACAGTCCTATACACTGACCCCACTATATAAACACAGTCCTGACCCCACTAAATAAACACAGTCCTATACACTGACCCCACTATATAAACACAGTCCTAACCCCACTATATAAACACAGTCCTATACACTGACCCCACTATATAAACACAGTCCTGACCCCACTATATAAACACAGTCCTATACACTGACCCCACTATATAAACACAGTCCTGACCCCACTATATAAACACAGTCCTATACACTGACCCCACTATATAAACACAGTCCTAACCCCACTATATAAACACAGTCCTATACACTGACCCCACTATATAAACACAGTCCTGACCCCACTATATAAACACAGTCCTATACACTGACCCCACTATATAAACACAGTCCTGACCCCACTATATAAACACAGTCCTATACACCAACCCCACTATATAAACACAGTCCTATACACTGACCCCACTATATAAACACAGTCCTGACCCCACTACATAAACACAGTCCTGTTCACTGACCCCACTATATAAACACAGTCCTATACACTGACCCCACTATATAAACACAGTCCTATACACTGACCCCACTATATAAACACAGTCCTAACCCCACTATATAAACACAGTCCTTTACACTGACCCCACTATATAAACACAGTCCTATACACTGAACCCACTATATAAACACAGTCCTGACCCTGACCCCACTATATAAACACAGTCCTATACACTGACCCCACTATATAAACACAGTCCTAAACCCACTATATAAACACAGTCCTATACACTGACCCCACTATATAAACACAGTCCTGTACACTGACCCCACTATATAAACACAGTCCTAACCCCACTATATAAACACAGTCCTATACACTGACCCCACTATATAAACACAGTCCTGTACACTGACCCCACTATATAAACACAGTCCTATATAAACACAGTCCTATATATAAACACACTGACCCCACTATATAAACACAGTCCTATATAAACACAGTCCTACCCCACTATATAAACACAGTCCTGACCCCACTATATAAACACAGTCCTTTACACTGACCCCACTATATAAACACAGTCCTATACACTGACCCCACTATATAAACACAGTCCTGACCCCACTATATAAACACAGTCCTATACACTGACCCCACTATATAAACACAGTCCTAACCCCACTATATAAACACAGTCCTATACACTGACCCCACTATATAAACACAGTCCTAACCCCACTATATAAACACAGTCCTTTACACTGACCCCACTATATAAACACAGTCCTTTACACCGACCCCACTATATAAACACAGTCCTAACCCCACTATATAAACACAGTCCTATACACTGACCCCACTATATAAACACAGTCCTATACACTGACCCCACTATATAAACACAGTCCTAACCCCACTATATAAACACAGTCCTAAACACACACCTGACCCCACTATATAAACACAGTCCTAACCCCACTATATAAACACAGTCCTATACACTGACCCCACTATATAAACACAGTCCTTTACACTGACCCCACTATATAAACACAGTCCTGTTTACCAACCCCACTATATAAACACAGTCCTAACCCCACTATATAAACACAGTCCTATACACCGACCCCACTACATAAACACAGTCCTGTACACTGACCCCACTATATAAACACAGTCCTAACCCCACTATATAAACACAGTCCTTTACACCGACCCCACTATATAAACACAGTCCTGACCAACCCACTATATAAACACAGTCCTTACACCGACCCCACTATATAAACACAGTCCCTGACCCCACTATATAAACACAGTCCTAACCCCACTATATAAACACAGTCCTATACACCGACCCCACTACATAAACACAGTCCTGTACACTGACCCCACTATATAAACACAGTCCTAACCCCACTATATAAACACAGTCCTTTACACTGACCCCACTATATAAACACAGTCCTAACCCCACTATATAAACACAGTCCTATACACTGACCACACTACATAAACACAGTCCTGTTTACTGACCCCACTATATAAACACAGTCCTATACACTGACCCCACTATATAAACACAGTCCTGACCCCACTATATAAACACAGTCCTATACACTGACCCCACTATATAAACACAGTCCTATACACTGACCCCACTATATAAACACAGTCCTGACCCCACTATATAAACACAGTCCTTACACTGACCCCACTATATAAACACAGTCCTAACCTCACTATATAAACACAGTCCTTTACACTGACCCCACTATATAAACACAGTCCTTTACACCGACCCCACTATATAAACACAGTCCTTTACACTGACCCCACTATATAAACACAGTCCTTTACACTGACCCCACTATATAAACACAGTCCTTTACACCGACCCCACTATATAAACACAGTCCTAACCCCACTATATAAACACAGTCCTGACCCCACTATATAAACACAGTCCTATACACTGACCCCACTATATAAACACAGTCCTAACCCCACTATATAAACACAGTCCTATACACTGACCCCACTATATGAACACAGTCCTGACCCCACTATATAAACACAGTCCTAACCTCACTATATAAACACAGTCCTTTACACTGACCCCACTATATAAACACAGTCCTTTACACCGATATAAACACCTGCACACTATATAAACACAGTCCTTTACACTGACCCCAC
This sequence comes from Oncorhynchus masou masou, assembly GCF_036934945.1. Taxonomy (NCBI): domain Eukaryota; kingdom Metazoa; phylum Chordata; class Actinopteri; order Salmoniformes; family Salmonidae; genus Oncorhynchus; species Oncorhynchus masou. Next base: position 153,519 of record NW_027013158.1, on the reverse strand, counting down.
TATATAAACACAGTCCTTTACACTGACCCCACTATATAAACACAGTCCTTTACACCGACCCCACTATATAAACACAGTCCTAACCCCACTATATAAACACAGTCCTGACCCCACTATATAAACACAGTCCTATACACCGACCCCACTATATAAACACAGTCCTAACCCCACTATATAAAGACAGTCCTATACACTGACCCAACTATATAAACACAGTCCTATACACTGACCCCACTATATAAACACAGTCCTAACCCCACTATATAAACACAGTCCTATACACTGACCCCACTATATAAACACAGTCCTGTACACTGACCCCACTATATAAACACAGTCCTAACCCCACTATATAAACACAGTCCTATACACCGACCCCACTATATAAACAGTCCTAACCCCACTATATAAACCCAGTCCTAACCCCACTATATAAACACAGTCCTGTACACTGACCCCACTATATAAACACAGTCCTATACACTGACCCCACTATATAAACACAGTCCTTTACACTGACCCCACTATATAAACACAGTCCTGTTTACCAACCCCACTATATAAACACAGTCCTAACCCCACTATATAAACACAGTCCTGTACACTGACCCCACTATATAAACACAGTCCTAACCCCACTATATCAACACAGTCCTATACACCGACCCCACTACATAAACACAGTCCTATACACTGACCCCACTATATAAACACAGTCCTATACACTGACCCCACTATATAAACACAGTCCTGTTTACCAACCCCACTATATAAACACAGTCCTAACCCCACTATATAAACACAGTCCTATACACTGACCCCACTATATAAACACAGTGCTGACCCCACTATATAAACACAGTCCAACCCCACTATATAAACACAGTCCTAACCCCACTATATAAACACAGTCCTAACCCCACTATATAAACACAGTCCTATACACTGACCCCACTATATAAACACAGTCCTAACCCCACTATATAAACACAGTCCTTTACACTGACCCCACTATATAAACACAGTCCTAACCCCACTATATAAACCCAGTCCTATACACTGACCCCACTATATAAACACAGTCCTGACCCCACTATATAAACACAGTCCTATACACTGACCCCACTATATAAACACAGTCCTGACCCCACTATATAAACACAGTCCTTTACACTGACCCCACTATATAAACACAGTCCTTTACACCAACCCCACTATATAAACACAGTCCTAACCCCACTATATAAACACAGTCCTGACCCCACTATATAAACACAGTCCTATACACTGACCCCACTATATAAACACAGTCCTATACACTGACCCCACTATATAAACACAGTCCTATACACTGACCCCACTATATAAACACAGTCCTATACACTGACCCCACTACATAAACACAGTCCTGACCCCACTACATAAACACAGTCCTGACCCCACTATATAAACACAGTCCTGACCCCACTACATAAACACAGTCCTGACCCCACTACATAAACACAGTCCTATACACTGACCCCACTATATAAACACAGTCCTGACCCCACTATATAAACACAGTCCTTTACACCAACCCCACTATATAAACACAGTCCTATACACTGACCCCACTATATAAACACAGTCCTATACACTGACCCACTATATAAACACAGTCCTGACCCCACTATATAAACACAGTCCTATACACTGACCCCACTATATAAACAAAGACCTATACACTGACCCCACTATATAAACACAGTCCTATACACTGACCCCACTATATAAACACAGTCCTATACACTGACCCCACTATATAAACACAGTCCTATACACTGACCCCACTATATAAACACAGTCCTATACACTGACCCCACTACATACATACATACATGAACACACAGACCTATACACTGACACAGGCATATCAGCCCCCCGTCTCAGTGACTAATCAACAGAACTGGACTTTCCCAAACTTTCCAACACACACACCTACAGCCACACACACACTACCCTAACTCACACAGATCTATATACTGACCCTGCACACACTGGCTGCCCAGACTAACCACCAAACTGACATCCCCAAACAGCACACACACACACTGCGCTACCACACACACACACACACTGCGCTACCACACACACACACACACACTGCGCTACCACACACACACACACACACACACACACACACTGCGCTACCACACACACACACACACACTGCGCTACACACACACACACACACACACTGCGCTACCACACACACACACACTGCGCACACCGCACACACACACTGCGCACACCGCACACACACACTGCGCTACCGCACACACACACTGCGCTACCACACACACACACACTGCGCTACCACACACACACACTGCGCTACCGCGCACGCTTACCACACACGCGCACGCTTACCACACACTGCGCTACTACACACACTGCGCTACCACACACACTGCGCTAACACACACACTGCGCTAACACACACACTGCGCTAACACACACACACACACACACAGTAAACACAGACATAGTCTAACAGATAAAAGGTCCTCTAACATGGTTTGATTTAACTTCTCCAGGGTAGGGGGCAGCATTAGGAATTTTGGATGAAAAGCGTGCCCAAATTAAACTGCCTGTTACTCGGGCCCAGAAGACATGATATGCATAGAACTAGATTTGGATAGAAAACACTCTAAAGTTTCCAAAACTGTTAAAAGAGTGTCTGAGTAAAACAGAACTGATTTGGCAGGCAGAACCATGAGAAATATCCATTCAGGAAGTCGTTTTTGTTGTTGGTTTTGTAGTTTTCTATTCAATGCCATTACAGTACCCATTGACTTAGGACTCAAATTGCAGTTCCTATGCCTTCCACTAGATGTCAAACAGGCTTTAGAAATCGTTTCAGGCTTGTATTCTTATAAATGGGGAGGAAGAGCCGTCTGAATGAGTGGACGCTGCCGTGTCACAGAGCTTTATCATGCGCACGACCAGAGAGAGTGCCTTTCTTGTTTACCTTTCATATTGACAACGTTATTGTCCGGTTGAAATATTATAGATTAGTTAGGCCAAAAACAACCTGAGGTTTGAATATAAACATCGTTTGACATGTTTCTATGAACTTTCCAGATACAATTTAGATTTTTTTTTGTCTGCCTGTTTTGACTGCATTTGAGCCTGTGGACAAACAAAACTGAGGTTTTTGGATATAAAGAGACTTTATCGAACAAAAGGAACATTTATTGAGTAAATGAATGTCTTCTGAGTGCAACCATATGAAGATCATCAAAAGGTAAGGGATTCATTTTATCTCTATTTCTGACTTGTAACTCTTCTACTTGGCTGGTTACTGTTTGTAATGATTTGTCTGCTGGGCTATGTTCTCAAATAATCGTAAGGTATGCTTTCGCCGTAAAGCATTTTTTAAATCTGTCACTGTGGTTGGATTCACAAGAAGTTAATCTTTAAAGCTATGTAAAATCTGTTTTGTTTTCTGAATTTTTATAATGAGTATTTCTGTATTTGAATTTGGCGATCTGCAATCTCACTGGATGTTGGCCAGGTGGGACGCGTCCCTACATACCCTAGAGAGGTTTTAAAGAGGCAAATCAATTAAGGACCACTTCTTATTCACAAAGACGGCCTACCAAGAGGCAAAAGGCCCCCTGCAGGGCCGGGGCTGGGATTCAAAATAAACATTTGGACAAAACACGACAAGAGAGACACCACAACACTACATAAAGAAAGACCTAAGACAACAACACAGCACGGCAGAAACACAACAACAACTGCACGACAGCAACACAACACTGTAGCAACACAACATGACAACACAGCACTGTAGCAACACAACAGCAACACAACAATAGCACGACAGCAACACAACACGACAGCAACACAACAATAGCACGACAGCAACACAACATGACAACACAGCACTGTAGCAACACAACATGACAACACAGCACTGTAGCAACACAACAATACAGCAACACAACACTGTAGCAACACAACAACACAGCACTGTAGCAACAGAACAACAGCAACACAACAATAGCACGACAGCACACACAACAACACGGTTGATAAGGGGGAGTGAGGCCAAGAGGATTTTATAAATAAGCATCAACCAGTGGATCTTGCGCCATCCTATATATCGATGGACAGTTTACAGAGGAGTATAGAGTACATCACCAGAACACTGACAGAGAAAGAGTTAGGCCATCCTCTGACATCACCAGAACACTGACAGAGAAAGAGTTAGGCCATCCTCTGACATCACCAGAACACTGACAGAGAAAGAGTTAGGCCATCCTCTGACATAACCAGAACACTGACCTAATACCTCATGCTAGTACTCCATAACAAAAACAAGAGTTTACATGGAAACCAAGATAACGCACAAGTGGAAACCAGGAAGAGACTGAAGAAAAGGACAGACACCAGTCAAGGACAACCACGTGAAGTGGAGGGGGGGGGTGAGAGTTACCTCCTCACAGTAACGTGCTATCTTCTCCGGTAAGAGATACCGTGTCTGGAAGTCTAGCAGACTGTTAGATCTAGACTGCATCTTAAAGTCCATAGAAAAAGTCTTAAACAAACCTCGGAACAATCCCAACACACACACACACACACACTAACAGGAGTTCTGGAAGAGCAGGAGAAAGGATTCCTCGTGTTCTTTAGGAACAGAAGAGTGAAGAGCAGGGACAGGATTCCTCGTGTTCTTCAGGAACAGAAGAGTGAAGAGCAGGAGAAATGATTCCTCGTGTTCTTTAGGAACAGAAGAGTGAAGAGCAGGAGAAAGGATTCCTCGTGTTCTTTAGGAACAGAAGAGTGAAGAGCAGGAGAAAGGATTCCTCGTGTTCTTCAGGAACAGAAGAGTGAAGAGCAGGGACAGGATTCCTCGTGTTCTTTAGGAACAGAAGAGTGAAGAGCAGGAGAAAGGATTCCTCGTGTTCTTTAGGAACAGAAGAGTGAAGAGCAGGGACAGGATTCCTCGTGTTCTTTAGGAACAGAAGAGTGAAGAGCAGGGACAGGATTCCTCGTGTTCTTTAGGAACAGAAGAGTGAAGAGCAGGGACAGGATTCCTCGTGTTCTTTAGGAACAGAAGAGTGAAGAGCAGGGACAGGATTCCTCGTGTTCTTTAGGAACAGAAGAGTGAAGAGCAGGGACAGGATTCCTCGTGTTCTTTAGGAACAGAAGAGTGAAGAGCAGGGACAGGATTCCTCGTGTTCTTCAGGAACAGAAGAGTGAAGAGCAGGAGAAAGGATTCCTCGTGTTCTTTAGGAACAGAAGAGTGAAGAGCAGGAGACCGTGGATTCCTCGTGTTCTTTAGGAACAGAAGAGTGAAGAGCAGGGACAGGATTCCTCGTGTTCTTTAGGAACAGAAGAGTGAAGAGCAGGGACAGGATTCCTCGTGTTCTTCAGGAACAGAAGAGTGAAGAGCAGGGACAGGATTCCTCGTGTTCTTTAGGAACAGAAGAGTGAAGAGCAGGGACAGGATTCCTCGTGTTCTTTAGGAACAGAAGAGTGAAGAGCAGGAGAAAGGATTCCTCGTGTTCTTTAGGAACAGAAGAGTGAAGAGCAGGGACAGGATTCCTCGTGTTCTTCAGGAACAGAAGAGTGAAGAGCAGGGACAGGATTCCTCGTGTTCTTCAGGAACAGAAGAGTGAAGAGCAGGAGAAAGGATTCCTCGTGTTCTTTAGGAACAGAAGAGTGAAGAGCAGGGACAGGATTCCTTGTGTTCTTCAGGAACAGAAGAGTGAAGAGCAGGAGAAAGGATTCCTCGTGTTCTTCAGGAACAGAAGAGTGAAGAGCAGGAGAAAGGATTCCTCGTGTTCTTCAGGAACAGAAGAGTGAAGAGCAGGAGAAAGGATTCCTCGTGTTCTTTAGGAACAGATGAGTGAAGAGCAGGAGAAAGGATTCCTCGTGTTCTTTAGGAACAGATGAGTGAAGAGCAGGAGAAAGGATTCCAGACAGTGTTCTTTAGGAACAGAAGAGTGAAGAGCAGGACAGGATTCCTCCATCGTGTTCTTTAGGAACAGAAGAGTGAAGAGCAGGGACAGGATTCCTCGTGTTCTTTAGGAACAGAAGAGTGAAGAGCAGGGACAGGATTCCTCGTGTTCTTCAGGAACAGAAGAGTGAAGAGCAGGGACAGGATTCCTCGTGTTCTTTAGGAACAGAAGAGTGAAGAGCAGGGACAGGATTCCTCGTGTTCTTCAGAATGCCTCTCCCCTCTCAGAATGCCTCTCCCTCAGAAGAGTGAAGAGCAGGAGACCGTGGATTCCTCGTGTTCTTTAGGAACAGAAGAGTCTGAAGACGACCTGGTGCCAGTTCCAACAGTGCGATAGAACTCCCTCTCTCTGACAGAACGCCTCTCCCTCTCTCAGACAGAACGCCTCTCCCCTCTCAGACAGAACGCCTCTCCCTCTCTCAGACAGAACGCCTCTCCCTCTCTCAGACAGAACGCCTCTCCTCTCTCAGACAGAACGCCTCTCCCTCTCTCAGACAGAATGCCTCTCCTCTCTCAGACAGAATGCCTCTCCCTCTCTCAGACAGAATGCCTCTCCTCTCTCAGACAGAATGCCTCTCCCTCTCTCAGACAGAACGCCTCTCCCCTCTCTCAGACAGAACGCCTCTCCCTCTCTCAGACAGAACGCCTCTCCCTCTCTCAGACAGAACGCCTCTCCCTCTCTCAGACAGAACGCCTCTCTCCTCTCTCTCAGACAGAACGCCTCTCCTCTCTCAGACAGAACGCCTCCCAGACTCCCTCTCTCAGACAGAATGCCTCTCCCTCTCTCAGACAGAATGCCTCTCCCTCTCTCAGACAGAACGCCTCTCCCTCTCTCAGACAGAACGCCTCTCCCTCTCTCAGACAGAACGCCTCTCCCTCTCTCAGACAGAACGCCTCTCCCTCTCTCAGACAGAATGCCTCTCCCTCTCTCAGACAGAATGCCTCTCCCTCTCTCTGACAGAATGCCTCTCCCTCTCTCAGACAGAACGCCTCTCCCTCTCTCAGACAGAACGCCTCTCCCCTCTCCCTCTCTCAGACAGAATGCCTCTCCCTCTCTCAGACAGAACGCCTCTCCCTCTCTCAGACAGAACGCCTCTCCCTCTCAGACAGAATGCCTCTCCCTCTCTGACAGAACGCCTCTCCCTCTCTCAGACAGAACGCTCTCCTCTCTGACAGAATGCCTCTCCCTCTCTGACAGAACGCCTCCCCTCTCTGACAGAATGCCTCTCCTCTCTGACAGAATGCCTCTCCCTCTCTCAGACAGAATGCCTCTCCCTCTCTCAGACAGAATGCCTCTCCCTCTCTGACAGAACGCCTCTCCCTCTCTCAGACAGAATGCCTCTCCTCCCTCAGACAGAACGCCTCTCCCTCTCTCTGACAGAACGCCTCTCCCTCTCTGACAGAACGCCTCTCCCTCTCTGACAGAACGCCTCTCCTCTCTCTGACAGAATGCCTCTCCCTCTCTGACAGAATGCCTCTCCCTCTCTCAGACAGAACGCCTCTCCCTCTCAGACAGAATGCCTCTCCCTCTCTGACAGAACGTCTCCCTCTCTCTCCCTCTCTCAGACAGAACGCCTCTCCCTCTCTGACAGAATGCCTCTCCCTCTCTGACAGAACGCCTCTCCCTCTCTGACAGAATGCCTCTCCCTCTCTGACAGAATGCCTCTCCTCTCTCAGACAGAATGCCTCTCCCTCTCTCAGACAGAATGCCTCTCCCTCTCTGACAGAACGCCTCTCCCTCTCTCAGACAGAACGCCTCTCCCTCCTCAGACAGAACGCTCTCCTCTCTCTCTGACAGAACGCTCTCCCTCTCTGACAGAATGCCTCTCCCTCTCTGACAGAATGCCTCTCCCTCTCAGACAGAATGCCTCTCCCTCTCTCAGACAGAACGCCTCTCCCTCTCTCAGACAGAACGCCTCTCCCTCTCTCAGACAGAACGCCTCTCCCTCTCTCAGACAGAATGCCTCTCCCTCTCTGACAGAACGCCTCTCCCTCTCTCAGACAGAACGCCTCTCCCCTCTCAGACAGAACGCCTCTCCCTCTCTCAGACAGAATGCTCTCTCAGACAGAATGCCTCTCCCTCTCTCAGACAGAATGCCTCTCCCCCTCTCAGACAGAACGCCTCTCCCTCTCTCAGACAGAATGTCTCTTTCTGGTTGGTCATACTTTAAAGCGCCACACCCCTTCCAACCATCCCTCCGTTTTCTCGCCCACCGCTCCACCCCCCTTAACCCAGCACTAGCCTGAGGCAGCTTGCTCAAACACAGATGCCGACACACACAAGTACACACACTCAGGCATGCACAAAAACAAACACCATGTAGAGGAAGCAAACCGATGATGATGATGGACTTTTCCATTCAATAGACAAAAAAAAATTGGGGCGGCAGATAGTGGTTAGTATTGGGGCAGTAACCAAAAGGTTGCTGGATCGAATCCCCGAGTTGACATGGTAAAATCTCTCATTCTGCCCCTGAACAAGGCAGTTAACCCACTGTTCCCCGGTAGGCCGTCATTGTAAATAAGTATTTGTTCTTAACTGGCTTGTCTACTTAAATGAAGACTAAAAATAGAACCAAAACCCCAACATAACACAATACATCCTCATTTCATCAGGAAGTCCTTTTGAGGTAGATATCTAGTTTACTAACTAATCCAATAAGACTATCTAATGATGATGTGTAGTAGTAGTTGAATTTTTAACACTCCTACCAACAGGGCTGGAAATGGCCAAGAACCTCAAGATACAATATTGTCACGATATGATTTATACTGAGATTCTTAGGACACTCGGGATTCTATACGTATCGTGATTCTATACATATAGTGATTCTACAAGTATCGTGATTCTCAGGATTCTACACGTATCGTGAATCTCAGGATTCTACACGATCGTAATTCTCAGGATTCTATACGTATCGTGATTCTCAGGATTCTACACGATCGTGATTCTCAGGATTCTACACGTACGTGATTCTCAGGATTCTATACGTATCGTGATTCTCAGGATTCTATACGTATTGTGATTCTCAGGATTCTATACGTATTGTGATTCTCAGGATTCTATACGTATTGTGATTCTCAGGATTCTACACGTATCGTGATTCTCAGGATTCTACACGTATCGTGATTCTCAGGATTCTATACGTATCGTGATTCTCAGGATTCTACACGTATCGTGATTCTCAGGATTCTACACGTATTGTGATTCTCAGGATTCTACACGTATCGTGATTCTCAGGATTCTACACGTATCGTAATTCTCAGGATTCTATACGTATTGTGATTCTCAGGATTCTATACGTATCGTGATTCTCAAGATTCGATACGTATCGTGATTCTCAAGATTCGATACGTATCGTGATTCTCAGGATTCTATACGTATCGTGATTCTCAAGATTCGATACGTATCGTGATTCTCAGGATTCTATATGTATTGTGATTCTCAGGATTCTATACGTATTGTGATTCTCAGGATTCTATACGTATCGTGATTCTCAAGATTCGATACGTATCGTGATTCTCAGGATTCTATACGTATTGTGATTCAACACTGGGATTTTATTGCGATTCGATGTTCCAAACATATTGCTCACCATACTGATGCTGCAGAGAGACAAGAGAGAGATATGAGAAAACAAGTGTTGATCAGTCACGGAAATAAAAGTGCTGAAAACAAATTGACTCCCAACATAAAAAGAAGATGAAGAACTAAGCTACGAAGAAAAAAATACTGGAGTTTTGGTGCAGGCACAGCCAACTAACGCAAAAATAATATTAGGATACTGTCAAAACTTTAGGATACATCTTAAAAATATGTAACTGCATCAACCCCCCATCTAATGATTATGTGTAGTTGTCGTTTACTCATTAGCCTGACATAAATACACCTACCAACCTTTAAGACAGGTTTGAATCCAGAGCCCATTCAGAGGGGTTTGGTTCAAATACAGAAGACACATTGTGATTTTTTTAGTTGTGCAACTGACGAGGTCTCCCCTTTCCCCAATGATGATGTTTAGTCCCAGTAGGTTGTCATTAGTCTAGAACGTGTGACACACACACACAGGCTGCTAGCTTACAGCTGGACTTACATGTTTGTCTGTTGTGGTGCAGGCTTGGTCTAGTCCAGAGGGAGTGTCATCTCTCAGAATGGAGAGGAAGAGTAGTAATGAGAGGGGCCAGTCTTCCTTTGGTTGGTTGGTTGACAAGAGGGGTGGAGTAGTGACCTGGAGGGGGCAGGAGAGAGTGGCTATACTTCCTTTGGTTTGTTGGTTGACAAGAGGGGTGGAGTAGTGACCTGGATGTTTAGGGGGCAGGAGAGAGTGGCTATACTTCCTTTGGTTTGTTGGTTGACAAGAGGGGTGGAGTAGTGACCTGGGGGGGGCAGGAGAGAGTGGCTATACTTCCTTTGGTTTGTTGGTTGACAAGAGGCGGGTAGAGGGGGTCTGAGAGTGAGCGAGCGAGATAGAGAGAAATGTAGAAGGACAAGCAATCACAACACTGGTGGAGAGAGAGACAAACAGAGAGACCGACCAGTCTTCGATTGTTTAGTTGGTTGGTTGACGAGGGGTCTGAGAGAGAGAAAGAGAGAGAGATGTAGAAGGACAAGGAATCACAACACTGGTGGAGAGAGAAACAGAGACCAACCAGTCTTCGGTTGGTTGACGAGGGGAGTAGAGGGGGTCTGAGAGAGAGCTGTAGAAAGACAAGGAATCACAACACTGGTGAGGGGGTGGGGGAGAATGGTTGAAGTGTGACTGTACGTCAGCCGTGTGTGTGGTGTGTCTAGAAGGCGTAGTGTACGGTGCATTTTCAAGTATTCAGACCCCTTGTCTTTTCCACATTTTGTTACAGCCTTATTCTAAAATGTATTTAAAAATGTCCTCTGCAATCTACACACAATACCTCATAATGACAGAAGCAAACAGGTTTTTAGACAATTTGTATAAAATAAAAACAATTACAGAAATACCTCATAAGTAGTCAAACCCTTTGCTATGAGACTTGAAATTGAGCTCAGGTTTCCATTGTAAATTCCATCCTGTGGTAAATTCAATTGATTGGACATGATTTGGAAAGGCACACAACTGTCTATATGGTAAGTGCATGTCAAACGAGGTCGAAGGAATTGTCCATAGAACTTAGAGACAGATTATGTCGAGGCACAGATCTGGGGAAGGGTACCAAAACATTCTGCAGCATTGACAGTCCCCATGAACAGTGGCCTCCATCATTCCTAAAATGTAAGAAGTTTGGAACCACCAAGACTCTCCCTAGAGCTGGCCGCCTGGCCAAACTGAGCAATCGGGGAGAAGGGCCGATGGTCACTAACAGAGCTCCTGAGATCCTCTGTGGAGATGGGAGAACCTTCTAGAAGGACAACCATCTCTGCAGCATCCTACCAGTCAGGCATTTATGGTAGAGTGGCCAGATAGAAGCTACTCCTCAATAAAATGCTCATGACAGCCCGCTTGAGTTTGCCAAAAGACACCCAAAGAACTCTCAGGCCATTAGAAACAAGATTCTCTGGTCTGATGAAACCAAGATTGAACTCTTTGGCCTGAATGCCAAGCATCACGTCTTGAGGAAACCTGGCACCATCCCTACGGTGAAGCATGGCGGTGGCAGCATCATGCTGTTGGGATGTTTTTCAGCGGCAGGGACTGGGAGACTAGTCAGGATTGTGGGAAAGATGAATGGAGCAAAGTACAGAGAGATCCTTGATGAAAACCTGCTCCAGGGCGCTCAGAACCTCAGACTGGGGCGAACGACCCTAAGCACACAGCCAAGACAACGCAGGAGTGACTTTGGGACACGTCTTGAGTGACGTGAGTGACCCAGCCAGAGCCCAGACTTGAACCCGATCAAACATCTCTGGAGAAAAAATAAATGTGCAGTGACGCTCCCCATCCAACCTGACAGAGCTTGAGAATATCTGCAGAGAAGAATGTGAGAAACTCCCCAAATACAGGTGTGCCAAGCTTGTAGCGTCATACCAAGAAGATTCAAGACTGTAATCGCTGCCAAAGGAGCTTCAACAAAGTACTGAGTAAAGGGTCTGAATAATGTGATATTTGAGTTGTTTTTTTAATCAATTTGCTAACATTTCTAAAAAAAAAAATGTTTTTTCTTTGTCATTATGGGGTATTGTGATGTCATTATGAGGTATTGTGATGTAATTATGAGGTATTGTGATGTCATTATGAGGTAGTGTGTGTAGATTGACGAGGAGAAAAAAAAATATTTAATCAATTTTCGAAAAAGGCTGTAACGTAACAACGTGGAAAAAGTCAAGGGGTCTGAATACTTTCTGACTGCACTGTATGTTTGCATAGACAAAGACAACAATATGCAGAGCGTCTGTCTGTTGTGATGAAACCGTGAAAACAAGTAGTCATGTCTCCATGTGACTAACAATCATTGTAAATGAGAGCCTTTGTCTAAGTCTCTGCCCACAGCAGAGAGAGAGACAGAGGGGTGAAGCAGGGGAGTCAAACTCATTCCATGGAGAGCCGAGTGTCTGCTGGGTTTGGGTTTTTCGCTTTCAATTAAGACCAAAACAACCAGGTGAGGGAGAGTTCCTTACTAATCAGTGACCTTAATTCATCAATCAAGTACAAGGGAGGAGCAAAAACCCACAGACATTCGGCCCTCCGTGGAATGACTGACACCTGTGGGGTAAAGCATGATGTTTTACTGCTTATGTTATTGGAGGAAAACACACACACACACACACAATTGACAACGACGAACCCAACACTGTCAAAACATTGGAACCCAATCTCACAGCAAGTGGGTCATTTTCGCTACGCACATTTCTCCAGAACATATAGGCCTCTACCCTCAAATAACATTAACTTTAAAGAGTTTTAACTAGCTAGATAACCAATAGTCTGATTAATCAGGCTGTAATACGATGAATTGGTATAAACAGCCTAAGACATGTGTGTGAAAAATCATTTTGATATTGAATAAAATAATAATATCCACAGGAAATGACTGTTTAACTGACTTTTTAGGTTCAGTATATGGTTGGTATTACGGTAAAAGTAGTTTTATATTGGTTACGTTGGTAAAAATGTGTTTTACATTGGATATTCATTTCTCTTGTCAATAGCTACTGAACCAAGCATGCCATGCCAATGAAAATTGAAGGCTATATTCTGAGTCAAGGTAGGATGGAGAACAATACATGCCTTTGTTTTGTTTTTTTGAAGATTTAAATCTGAATATCCAATATAAAACTAACTTAACCCCGGTACCTAAGGGCTTTCTAATAAGTTGGGTAAACAATGCTTTCCTGTGGATATTTTGTCTCAAATTTCAAGAAGCAGAAGGACAAACCACACAGACAACAGGTAGAGTTTAAATGCAATTTCATAGAACATTTTGTCTTTCACCCAAATGTCTAAGGCTGTCTAGCTATACCAATTAATTGTGTATTACAGCCTGATTTATCAGACTAGATAATGAAGTGAGAAAAATGATCATGCAAAGTCAAAACACCCTGAATATAAGGTCCCAAACCAACGAGTAAATATAGAAAATGGTGCTTCTTGTCACATACGGCAGTCTTTTATTCAAATAAAACTATTTCTAGAGATGCAATATGCATAGCAGATGATTAGGTTGAGTTGTCGAGGGCAGTGGTTCCCCAACTGGAGGGGTCGCCACAGGTTATTTATTGATTTTAGGAACTCAGTCCAGCTTTAAACTTACTCTTGAAAATTGTAATCTCTAAATTGGGTAGTACATCATCAGTTCCTCTTGTCTTGTTAGTCATTACAGACCTTAGGAGAACTATTTATAACTTGTCAGAAATATCCAGATCAAGTAGCTCATGTCAGCTAACGTTTTTTTTAAATATAGATTTTTTTAGCCCATAGATAGTTTTTTTGTCACTCAAATATCACATGAATACACATTAGATGGCAGAATGGCAAGAAATGTGCTTTACAACTGCAAAAAAAATATTTGAATGACAACATGTGTCAAAAGTGCTTTACAAAACGTCTGCAAAAAAATATTTGCATGCCATGACAACATGTGTAGAATTGCAGGAAATAAAATTAAAACCTGCAAAAGTTTGGGACCCCTGGTCTAGAGATACAACAGCTAGTCATAATCGCTGTCAGCATTTTTCTGACAGCTCCGTACGTAAACACCCTTTCAGAATACAACTTGGACTGTGACGTTATTCTAGAAAAAAACCTACGTCGTATTTCACGTGCTTTCAGCGCCACGGAGCGTAAAATACGCCCCAAACCAGGCGTAACTTCTGTCAAGAATACGGCCTACGGGGCTACAAACAAACAACCTAGCTAGCTACTAACGTTAGCCTGCTACCGTCCCCCAACTACCGTGCGCAATGACAACAGGGAGCGCCCATGCCCCTGAAAAACACCGTTAATGTACCACCAAGGAGCATAGAGAACGAAAACACAAGATGTGCACTAAACTGCAAATCAGGTAACGTAAGTAGGGAGAATCATCATCTTCCCGTGCGCCCGCACCGGCGACAGGCCTGTGATAAGACAGTCCATGCCCCGCTAGGCACCTCGCGCACTGACACCAACCGAAATACTGCACCGAGTGTGGTTCTGAGTGTTTTATCGGATTCCTGAGATTGAATGCCTTCGTTTACCCTACCGGTGTCGGTGGAGCGACACACCAAAACACGTTTATTTACCTTTTTCTGTCGGTTGTCAGCGCGCGCAGGTCTTCCTCACCCCTGAATCCAGAACAAACAGCCCCGTTCGACGTCAGTGACGTCCGACGTAGGGGGAACGTCAGGACGTCATTCGGAGGAATGTCACCTCTCCACGAACGAATCCCCTCTGTCTCCCGGAACATGCAATACCTTCAAACACTGAAAATTATTATAGACAAATTCCCAATATACACTGGTCTGCATAAATGGCCATACATAGCATCACAATTAATTGCCCTATTATCGCGTAACCACACACGGTCAATGGACTGGGTAATTTATTGTGATAGATATTGTAACAATTGCATAATTTCACCTTCTATAAATCACATAATCTTAATCTAAACTATAGGTTCTTAATACTCTTATTATAAACTCATGTTATGGTAAATTCTACCTTGAAGAAACGCAATTAATTCCACCTATAGTGGAGTGAGCCCTCCACCTAGTGGTCAATTAGTCACAAGTATGGTAGTATCAGAGAGGAAAAGGCGAAGTGAGAGGTTTACTCCGCCCGAAATGTATACACGAAAATAATGCCACGAAGTGAGAAATGTTTGTTTGGAGGTCAATTAGTGCCGAATTTGGTCAACAAAACATGTCATTGCTCATTTGCTACGTGAGGCTTATTTGATAAAATAGAAGTTTGCTAATGGTTAAATTGTTCATGAATGTACTGATATGGACGCACATGGCAAAACATTTTTATTGGAGTTGTGCCTGTTGTCATAGCATAGAAGACTCATCATGGATATAAACCGTTTTAGCATTGCCATTGAGGGCTTCCACCATTTTAAAGTAGCCAACTGGGTGGTGATTCCTATGAATTGGGAGCAGTCCGCTAATGAAGAACAAAAAAATAACTACTTCATAATGGAGATAGCCTCAATGGCGCTGCTCATGCCCTCACAGACACTATAATGGCACAGATACAATGATGAATCTGCTATCTATCTCTATGGACTGTTCTTCACACATGTATCTGCCCTGACATTGGCTAAGAGGGTTGGGCCAGCAACCAAAATGTCCCTGGTTCAAATCCCAGAGCCGGCAAGGTGGAAAAATCAGCCGTTCTGCCAATGAGCAAGACGGTTAACCCCCAACAACAACTACTCCCAGGACGTGGATGTCGATTAAGGCAAGTCCCCACACATCTCTGATTCAGAGGGGTTGGGTTAAATGCGGAAGACACATTTCGGGTGAATGCATTCAGTTGTGCAATTGACAAGGTATCCCCCTTTCCCTTCCCACCTGATCTTGACTTCTCCCACCTGTCTTCCATCTTTAAAGCGGTCACTCAAATATCTTGTCAATATAATAGACAATCTTTGGTCGTATCAATCCTCTGTGTTCAGGTCTTTCAGATCAAAATTATAGAGACAGGCGGTGTCTGATCCTACACTGAACAAAAATAGAAACGCAACATGTCAATTGTTGGTCCTATGTTTCCTGGGCTGAAATAAAAGATCCCAGAAATGTTCCATATGCACAAAAAGCTTAAATCTCTCAAGTTTTGCGCACAAATTTGTTTAGATCTCTGTTAGTGAGCATTTCTCCTTTGCCAAGATAATCCATCCACCTGACAGGTGTCACATATCAAGAAGCTGATTAAACAGCATGATCATTACACCGGTGTACCTTGTGCTGGGGACAATAATAGTTCCTCGGCATACACATCACAGACAAACTGAATTGGTCCACTCACACAGACAGCATCGTGAAGAAGGCACAGCAGCGCCTCTTCAACCTCAGGAGGCTGAAGAAATTCGGCTTGTCACCAAAAGCACTCACAAACTTCTACAGATGCACAATCGAGAGCATCCTGGCGGGCTGTATCACCGCCTGGTACGGCAACTGCTCCGCCCTCAACCGTAAGGCTCTCCAGAGGGTAGTGAGGTATGCACAACGCATCATCGGGGGCAAACTACCTGCCCTCCAGGACACCTACACCACCCGATGTTACAGGAAGGCCATAAAGATCATCAAGGACATCTACCACCCGAGCCACTGCCTGTTCACCCCGCTATCATCCAGAAGGCGAGGTCAGTACAGGTGCATCAAAGCTGGGACCGAGAGACTGAAAAACAGCTTCTATCTCAAGGCCATCAGACTGTTAAACAGCCACCACTAACATTGAGTGGCTGCTGCCTACACACTGACACTGACTCAACTCCAGCCACTTTAATAATGGGAATTGATGGGAAATGATGTAAATATATCCCTAGCCACTTTAAACAATGCTACCTTATATAATGTTACTTACCCTACATTATTCATCTCATATGCATACGTATATACTGTACTCTATATCATCGACTGCATCCTTATGTAATACATGTATCACTAGCGACTTTAACTATGCCACTTTGTTTACATACTCATCTCACATGTATATACTGTACTCGATACCATCTACTGTATCTTGCCTATGCTGCTCTGTACCATCACTCATTCATATATCCTTATGTACATATTCTTTATCCCCTTACACTGTGTATAAGACAGTAGATTAGGAATTGTTAGTTAGATTACTTGTTGGTTATTACTGCATTGTCGGAACTAGAAGCACAAGCATTTCGCTACACTCGCATTAACATCTGCTAACCATGTGTATGTGACAAATAAATTTGATTTGAATAAAAGGCCACTCTAAATGTGCAGTTTTGTGACAACACCACACATTTCAGTTGAAGGCATTCAGTTGTACAACTGATTTAAGTATCTCCTTTTTTAATGTCAAAGTTGTAAACAGAGCACCCCATGGTGGAAGTGGGGTTATGGTATGGGCTGGCATAAGCTATGGACAACGAACACAATTGCATTTTATCGATGGAAATTTGAATGCAGATTCCGTGCTGAGATCCTGTGGTCCATTATCATGGCATTCATCCGCTGCATCACTTCATGTTTCAGTATAATGCAAGGCTCGTGTCGCAAGAATCTGCAGTTCCCGGAAGCTGAAAATGTTCAAGTTCTTCAGTGGCCTGCATACTCAGACAAGTCACCCATTTATTTTTTATTTTACTAGGCAAGTCAGTTAAGAACAAATTCTTATTTTCAATGACGGCCTAGGAACAGTGGGTTAACTGCCTGTTCAGGGGCAGAACGACAGATTTGTACCATGTCAGCTCGGGGATTCGAACTTGCAACCTTTCGGTTACTAGTCCAACGCTCTAACCACTAGGCTACCCTGCAGTCCCATTGAGCATGTTTGGGATGCTCTGGATCGACGTGTGCAACAGCGTGTTCCAGTTCCCGCCAATATCCAGCAACTTCGCACAACCATTGTAAAGGAGTGGGACAACACTCCTCAGGCCACAATCAACAGCCTGATCACCTCTGTGAAGGAGATGTGTTGCGCTGCATGAGGCAAATGGAGGTCACGCCAGATACGGACTGGTTTTCTGATCTACTCCCCTAACCTTTCTTTTAAGGTATCTGTGACCAACAGATGCATATCTGTATTCCCAGTCATGTGAAATTCATTCCGCCCTCATCTATGGATTTATTTAAATTCACTGATGCAGCCCACTTGTTCCTTCCTTTTAGTTGATTCGTGGTCGTCACAGTCAACAAGATTGTATTATGCAGAATGCAGTGTTACATTAAGACGAGACCTTAAAGTAGCAGAAATAACAAAAGCCTGCTGTTTCAGTAAAAAGCCAAGGGATGGGACTGCAGAAATATAACCACTCAAATTCATAGAGCGATGGATGCAAAGACTGACCATCCATGATATCAACATTATAGTTTTAAACATTGGAGTAAATGAAGCTTATATTTTGGATTCTGATAAGGTATGACAACTGAACTAAAAGCTCATGGAGCCGTTTCGAAGAGATGTTCATGAATTAATGGGTACACGTTCATTTAGAAGTGATGTTCTTCATGAATTAATGGGTACACGTTCATTTAGAAGTGATGTTCTTCATGAATTAATGGGTACACGTTCATTTAGAAGTGATGTTCTTCATGAATTAATGGGTACACGTTCATTTAGAAGTGATGTTCATGAATTAATGGGTACACGTTCATTTAGAAGTGATGTTCATGAATTAATGGGTACATGTTCATTTAGAAGTCCAAAAATGTATGTAGTAACTGCCAAAAGCCCTTTTAAACAACATACTGCTCTGATCAGGGAAAGGGGGATAGCTAGTCAGTTAAACAACATACTGCTCTGATCAGGGAAAGGGGGATAGCTAGTCAGTTAAACAACATACTGCTCTGATCAGGGAAAGGGGGATAGCTAGTCAGTTAAACATACTGCTCTGATCAGGGAAAGGGGGATAGCTAGTCAGTTAAACATACTGCTCTGATCAGGGAAAGGGGGATAGCTAGTCAGTTAAACATACTGCTTTGATCAGGGAAAGGGGGATAGCTAGTCAGTTAAACAACATACTGCTCTGATCAGGGAAAGGGGGATAGCTAGTCAGTTAAACAACATACTGCTCTGATCAGGGAAAGGGGGATAGCTAGTCAGTTAAACAACATACTGCTTTGATCAGGGAAAGGGGGATAGCTAGTCAGTTAAACATACTGCTCTGATCAGGGAAAGGGGGATAGCTAGTCAGTTAAACAACATACGGCTCTGATCAGGGAAAGGGGGATAGCTAGTCAGTTAAACAACATACTACTTTGATCAGGGAAAGGGGGATAGCTAGTCAGTTAAACAACATACTGCTCTGATCAGGGAAAGGGGATAGCTAGTCAGTTAAACAACATACTGCTCTGATCAGGGAAAGGGGGATAGCTAGTCAGTTAAACAACAATGTACTCAACAAATATGTCTTCCACATTTAACCCAACCCATCTGAATCAGAGAGGTGTGGGGGGGGGGGGGGGGCTGCCTTAAATCGACGTCTTCAGCGCCCAGGGAACAGTGGGTTAACTGTCTTGCTCAGGGTCAGAAAGACAGATTTTTACCTTGTCAGCTCGGGGATTGGGTGCAGCAACCTTCCGGGTTACTGGCCCAACGCTCTAACCACTGCCTGCCGCCATCCTGCTGCACCCAATGTGAATGATTGGATTTACAGTGTCGTGTTAAGGTTGTCCTGAGCCTTTTAACCATGTGTGTAAAGAAAGAATTTGACCCTTGACCCTATTCTAATCTGAACCCAGAACATCAGCCAGTCTTGTTTGTGCGATCATGCTGACTATAATTATTTGTCATGTCTTGACAACAGCAATGGAATTGTCAAAAGCACAAAGATCTGAGATCAGGCTAGAAGAAATCAGCTCAACAAAGAAACCAAACCAACAGATAAACATTTTAAACATTTATTCTCATCTGTCCAAAAAAGAACATGGATGACAACAGCAACCGTCTGTAAAACTAAATCCTGCCCCGTCTTTCAATCTAAACACACCAACAAATACATTTCAAATAAGTTTTGCACGTTTGGGAGGAGTCGATAAGAGACGAACCAATCAGCTCAGACTTCCTGGGAATCTAGCTATGACGGACAGGGAGTGCGTCCAGTAGTAATACCAGGTAGGGGGTGTGTCATATCAATAACACTAAGTTCACGGTCCTCTACCCACTGAAACATTGTCAAAATATCCCAACGTAGCCCGGCAGATTCAAAGGCACAACAAAAAAAAGTCTACTTACACAGAAGATAAACTATATATGAAAACAGATGTATCAGAAGTAAATTAGTGAGTCTCAGTTCTGAATGGAGGGGGGGGCGGTAAGTATAAATGAATCTGATTGGCTGTTTGTGGAAGGGATAGAGTGGGATTGGCTGGACAGGGGAGAGAGGGATGTATTAATTGGTCCAGAGGGAGGTCAAAGGGTCATTGAGGGTAAAGGTCACTCTATGACGACCACGTCAGCATCCTCGTCTTTCTTCTCTACCGCCACACCCTCATCCTCTCCTCCCACTCCTTCATCCTCCTCTTCCTCTCCCAGCTCTCCTTCCACTCCCTCATCCTCCTCTCCGAACTCATCTCCTACTTCAAACCCTTCCTCCTCTTCCTCTCCTACCTGCTCCAGCTCTCCCTCAGCCTCCACCTCACCCTGCGTCTCCTCCTCACCCTGCGTGTCCCCCTCTCCTTCCGCTGGCTTCTCTACTTGCGCCTCTTCCTCCCCTCCATCTGCTACCGCCACTCCCCCCTCCTCCATCTTCTCCTCCTCTACCCCATCAGCCCCGGTGGCCGCCTGCGATGTCTCTGGCCCCGCCTCTTCCTTGGTGGTCTCCGCCAGGCTCTCATTGGTCAGCTCAGCCTCTGACACCTCCATAATCATTGAGTCCTCTGGGTCCTGGTCGTCCTGGTTACCGAGGAAGGGGTTCTCACCCTGCAGAGAGGAGAGAGGAAGGGCAGGGTCAGAGAGAGATTGTGAGTGAGTGAGTGAACGAGTGCGTGAGGCACAGAGAGTCAGTGTTTCTAAGGTGTGTGTGTGTGTGTGTGTGTGGGGGGGGGGTTCTGTGTGAGATAGGCGTTTGTGTACCTTGAGGTAACTCTCCAGCTTCTTTCCGATGATTTTGTGGTTGAGGATGCTGCGAGCCACTGACAGACTGGCCCTCTTAGACTGCTCCATCATACCCTGGGGTCACGCAGGAAGCAAAGGTCACACAGGAGTCAGTGGGGGTAAGGTCAGAGAGGGCAGAGCAAAAAATAATAATAAAAAAAGTACTTGTTCCTCCAAATCTTTTGTATCCAACCAAGCAGGGTTTAGTGTATAGTGCTCCCTGCCAATCTCAACCAAGCAGGGTTTATAGTGTATAGTGCTCCTGCCAATCTCAACCAAGCAGGGTTTATAGTGCATAGTGCTCCCTGCCAATCTCAACCAAGCAGGGGTTATATTGTATAGTGCTCCCTGCCAATCTCAACCAAGCAGGGTTTATAGTGTATAGTGCTCCCTGCCAATCTCAACCAAGCAGGGTTTATAGTGTATGGTGCTCCCTGCCAATCTCAACCAAGCTGGGTTTATAGTGTATAGTGCTCCCTGCCAATCTCAACCAAGCAGGGTTTATATTGTGTAGTGAGCTGGTCTCATCCTGCCCTACAGTCACTATACACTGAGCTGTGTCGTGACCTGGTTTCAGTCACTATACACTGAGCTGTGTAGTGACCTGGTTTCAGTCACTATACACTGAGCTGTGTAGTGACCTGGTTACAGTCACTATACACTGAGCTGTGTAGTGACCTGGTTTCAGTCACTATACACTGAGCTGTGTAGTGACCTGGTTTCAGTCACTATACACTGAGCTGTGTAGTGACCTGGTTTCAGTCACTATACACTGAGCTGTGTAGTGACCTGGTTTCAGTCACTATACACTGAGCTGTGTCGTGACCTGGGATCGTGACCTGGTTTCAGTCACTATACACTGAGCTGTGTAGTGACCTGGTTTCAGTCACTATACACTGAGCTGTGTAGTGACCTGGTTTCAGTCACTATACACTGAGCTGTGTAGTGACCTGGTTTCAGTCACTATACACTGAGCTGTGTCGTGACCTGGTTTCAGTCACTATACACTGAGCTGTGTCGTGACCTGGTTTCGTCACTATACACTGAGCTGTGTCGTGACCTGGTTACAGTCACTATACACTGAGCTGTGTCGTGACCTGGTTTCAGTCACTATACACTGAGCTGTGTAGTGACCTGGTTTCAGTCACTATACACTGAGCTGTGTAGTGACCTGGTTACAGTCACTATACACTGAGCTGTGTAGTGACCTGGTTACAGTCACTATACACTGAGCTGTGTAGTGACCTGGTTACAGTCACTATACACTGAGCTGTGTAGTGACCTGGTTACAGTCACTATACACTGAGCTGTGTAGTGACCTGGTTTCAGTCACTATACACTGAGCTGTGTAGTGACCTGGTTTCAGTCACTATACACTGAGCTGTGTAGTGACCTGGTTTCAGTCACTATACACGGAGCTGTGTCGTGTACTGACCTTGCGGTTGAAGTTGTGGTCGGGGGACTTGAGGTGTTTCTGTATGACGTAGAACTGCATGGGGATGAAGAGGTCACAGGCTGCACAGTGGGCTGCCTCCACCTTCTTCATGAAGTGTTCCATACCCAACTCTGTTACGGAGGAGGGACAAACAGGGAAACAGTTGGACCAGCAGAAAAGAAAAACACAGAAACAAAGCCTTTACAAATCCACCCCGTTTCACAGAAGAGTAGCACACACACAGTACGTACACACCACACACACACGGTACGTACACACGGTACGTACACACAGTACGCACAACACACACACACGGTACGTACACACAGTACGTACACACCACACACACACGGTACGTACACACAGTACGCACACAACGTACACACGGTACGCACACACGGTACGCACACACGGTACGCACACAACATGGTTTCCGTTAGGAAAACGTAGCGCCGGATATTTGACCGGCAGCGGTTTCATCTCCCGGACGTTGAAAGACATGTACCAGACCCACATGCATTGGTTGCATTACCTGATTAGGTCGTCTGCCCACGGTTCAGTAATAAATAATAATAATTACATGGTAATGACCTCGTAACCGAACATGTAATTCAGACGCAATTTGAAGATGATACAATACATAGGCGGGGTGTCCATAAGGCTCGGGGGAGGCTTCCCCCTAAAGTACATTTTAATTGCCAAAACGATACATCCTAATTAGCCTACAAATGAGCTTTTTATTGATCCGTTTGTCAGCAGAGTAGGCTATCACGTAAATGTCCTATTTAAAAAAAGGCTGCTCATGTCTCCAAAGTCTCTCTGCCCATGTCTCCAGTCTCTCTGCCCATGTCTCCAGTCTCTCTGCCCATGTCTCCAGTCTCTCTGCCCATGTCTCCAGTCTCTCTGCCCATGTCTCCAGTCTCTCTGCCCATGTCTCCAGTCTCTCTGCCCATGTCTCCAGTCTCTCTGCCCATGTCTCCAGTCTCTCTGCCCATGTCTCCAGTCTCTCTGCCCATGTCTCCAGTCTCTCTGCTAATGTCTCTAAAGTCTGGTAGAATTGCATGAAATGTGTTTATGAAAAAGGCCAACTTTTTCCCGTGCAAAGAAAAGAGAAAACAAATGTAATATATCGCCCGTGTCTACTCTAATCCGACTATTAGGCTAAATGATGTCTATCCAATCACCACGTGAGGAATAGGAAGCTCTATGCGAGAATAAATGTAATGTTTTGTTATAAATGCGACGTTTAAAAAAAAAAGTTAAAATTTTCTTCTCCAAACTTTAAACCTGAAAGTTGATGCGAAAACCAATAGAACAGGAGAAAGGGGCTCCTGGTTTCAATGGCAATAGGGAAGTCTATCAAATAACTGCCTGCACGTCTGGTTGGATTCTGGCTCCTTTGAAGCAAGGTAAAAACATATTTCACAGAATGAAGTACATGTTTTCAAAAGATTCACACGGCCTCCAGCTCATTACGAAGTAGGTTGTTGTTACGATTGTGGCGCAATGACTGGTCTTATTAAACGGACATGTTTTACTCCAGCAGCAACAAACAGCTGTCTGAGCTTAAAGCAGCAGCAACAAACAGCTGTCTGATCTTAAAGCAGCAGCAACAAACAGCTGTCTGACCTTAAAGCAGCAGCAACAAACAGCTGTCTGACCTTAAAGCAGCAGCAACAAACAGCTGTCTGATCTTAAAGCAGCAGCAGCAACAAACAGCTGTCTGAGCTTAAAGCAGCAGCAGCAACAAACAGCTGTCTGACCTTAAAGCAGCAGCAGCAACAAACAGCTGTCTGAGCTTAAAGCAGCAGCAACAAACAGCTGTCTGACCTTAAAGCAGCAGCAGCAACAAACAGCTGTCTGACCTTAAAGCAGCAGCAGCAACAAACAGCTGTCTGAGCTTAAAGCAGCAGCAGCAACAAACAGCTGTCTGATCTTAAAGCAGCAGCAACAAACAGCTGTTTGATCTTAAAGCAGCAGCAGCAACAAACAGCTGTCTGATCTTAAAGCAGCAGCAGCAACAAACAGCTGTCTGATCTTAAAGCAGCAGCAACAAACAGCTGTTTGATCTTAAAGCAGCAGCAACAAACAGCTGTCTGATCTTAAAGCAGCAGCAGCAACAAACAGCTGTCTGACCTTAAAGCAGCAGCAGCAACAAACAGCTGTCTGATCTTAAAGCAGCAGCAGCAACAAACAGCTGTCTGATCTTAAAGCAGCAGCAGCAACAAACAGCTGTCTGATCTTAAAGCAGCAGCAACAAACAGCTGTTTGATCTTAAAGCAGCAGCAACAAACAGCTGTCTGATCTTAAAGCAGCAGCAGCAACAAACAGCTGTCTGACCTTAAAGCAGCAGCAACAACAAACAGCTGTCATCTTAAATCACCAGTCGGTATTTTCATTGGTGGGAAAGTTCAAATGCATTATGTCACAATAGCCTGCTATTAGCGACAAACGGAACCCCTGGGAGACACCACAAACACACTGCTGTCCTTCCCCCCATCGCCTGGTGAGGTCCTGTTCCTTGTAGACTTGACAGATGGCAGCACAGTGGTTCTCCATCTGACTGGTCCTCTGCTCCGTCTTCTTATACTTGTTATTCAGGTACTCCTGGTGTGGGGACACACACAGTAAGAGGGGATTCGCTCAAAAAACACACGGGAATCTTACAGAAGATTGAGTGAATGTCCCCATCTGCATGTGTGTGTCCCCATCTGCATGTGTGTGTGTGTGTGTCCCCATCTGCATGTGTGTGTGTGTGTGTGTCCATCTGCATGTGTGTGTGTGTGTCCATCTGCATGTGTGTGTGTGTGTCCATCTGCATGTGTGTGTCCATCTGCATGCATGTGTGTGTGTGTGTCCATCTGCATGTGTGTGTGTGTGTGTGTGTGTCCATCTGCATGTGTGTGTGTGTGTGTGTGTGTGTCCATCTGCATGTGTCTGCCTGTGTGTGTCCACCTTTGATTGGGTGTGTGTGTATGCCTGTGTGTTCGCCTTTGATTGCGCGTGTGTGTGTGTGTGTGTGTGTGTGTGTGTCCATGTGTCTGTGTGTGTGTGTGTGTGTGTGTGGGGGCGTGTGTGCCTTTGATTGTGTGTGTGTGTGTGTGTGTCTACCTGTAAGAAGTCTGTGGTGGGTTTGGACAGCTGACTGGACAGGAACTTGAAGTGATCTTTGTGGAACTTGCTCTCCAGGTGGGCTGCCATGTCCTCGTGGTAGAATGAACGGAACTTACACACCGAGCACGCAAACGTCACCCTGTCGACCACACAGAACAACCGTCAGACCACAAGCCTGCCGGCCCAATCAGAGGCAGATATGTTGGACGGTGTGGTGAGCGAAACTACAGCTAAGTGGTTGGTGTTGAGTAATACATTATCCCCCCCATCCATTCACAGAGACAGAGGAAAGACTACAGGACGTCATTCTGCCCTCAGAGAATATCTAGGAAAAGAAGGAGAGGAGACAGAGAGACCTGGGAGAGAGAGAGGGGGGGAGGGAGGGGAGAGCGCAGGAGGGAGGGGAGAGAGCACGGGAGGGAGGGGAGAGAGCGCGGGAGGGAGGGGAGAGAGCACGGGAGGGAGGGAGCACGGGGAAAGAGCGCGGGAGGGAGGGGAGAGAGCGCGGGAGGGAGGGGAGAGAGCACGGGAGGGAGGGGAGAGAGCGCGGGAGGGAGGGGAGAGAGCGCGGGAGGGAGGGGAGAGAGCGCGGGAGGGAGGGGAGAGTAGACAGGTCATTCTGCCCTCACTGAGAACACAGAGAGCCTTCAGAGAGTTTTCACCACTTGACTTGTTCCACATTGTGTTTCAGACTGAATCTAAAACGGATTACATTTATTATTGTCACTGGCCTGATGCACACAATGCCCCATAATGTCCTAGTGGAATGATGTTTCATGAAATTTTTACAAATGTATTTAAAATGAAAGTTGAAATATCTTGGGTCAATAAGTATTCAACCCCTTTGTTATGACAAGCCTAAATAAGTTCAGGAGTAAACATGTGCTTAACAAGTCACATAATAAGTTGCATGGACTCACTCTGTTGCACAGTAAATGATTTTGAATGACGACCTCGTCCCTGTTCCCCACATGTACAATTATCTGTAAGGTCACTCAATCGCACGGTAAATTTAAACCACAAAGACCAGGGAGGTTTTCCAATGCCTCAAAGGGCACCAATGCCTCAAATTGGTCGATAAAAAAAAGAAAAGAAAAAGCATATGCTGAATACCCCTTTGAACAGGGTGAAGTTATTAATTACACTTTGGATGGTCCATCAATACATCCAGTCACTACTAAGATACAGGCGTCTTCCTAACGTTTCTGGAGAGGAAGGAAACCGCTCAGGGATTTCACCATGAGGCCAATGGTGACTTTTACAGCCACAGAACTTAAGAGGAAACTGAGTATCAACAAACGTTACTCCATAATATTAACCGAACTGAAAAAGTGAGAAGGAAGCCTGAACAGAATTAAAATATTCCAAAAATATGCATTCTGTTTGCAACAAGGCACTAAAGTAATACAAATTGTGGCAAAGCATTTCACTTTTTGTCCTGAATACAATGTTGTTTGGGACATATGCAACACATTATGGAGTACCACCCTCCATATTATCAAGCACAGTGGTGGCTGCATCATGTTATGGGTATGCTTGTATTAAGGACTGGGGAATTTTTCTGGATAAAAATAAAACGGAACGGAGATAATCACAGGCAAAATCCTCGAGGGAAACCTGGTTCAGTCTGCTTCCAACAGACTGGGAGAGGAAATCACCTTTCAGCAGGAGAATAACCTAAAACACAAGGCCATATATACACTGGAGTTGCTTACCAAGACGACAGTGAATGTTCCCGAGTCACAGTTTTGACATAAATCTGCTTTCAAATCTATGGCAAGACCTGAACATGGTTGTCTAGCAATGATCAACAAGCAAGTTGACAAAAAGGTTATTCTAACATGTAATGGACAAAAAAAAAAGAGAGAACTAAACCCATTTTAATCCCACTTTGTAACAGAATGTGGAAAAAGTCGAGGGGTATGAATCCTCTCTGAAGGCTCTGTATTTAGGAAAAGAAGATTCTGTATAATAACTCTGACCTCTGAGAAAGAGAAGAGAGAGAAGAGATGTAAAGGAAAGACAGAAAAGAAAATTAGACGAAGAGAAATTAAGAGATGTATTTTGTAATAACTGACCTCTGGGTTTGACTTTTGGGTGTTAGTGTGACCCCTGACCTTTCCAGGAAGCCGCCCCTCTTCCTCCTGTTTTTGGGGACCTTGTCCTGGGGAGGAGTCTGTTTCCCTGTCTGGAGCTTCTTCTTCATCTGAGAGATCTCCTCCTGCATCGACACCACTGGGGAGAGAGGAGAGGTTATAGTTGGAGAGGAAGACAGGGGAAAGAGAGGAGGGGGAAAGAGATGGGGGAAAGAGAGGAGGGGTAGACGGGGGAAAGAGAGGAGGGGTAGACGGGGGAAAGAGAGGGAAAGGGAGAGAAGGTTTTCGTGTTGGAGTTGAAGGGAAAGAGGGAGGAGGTGACAAGGAAGCGGGCAGGGGAGGGAAGCAAGGAGAGGGGCAGTCTATTGAAAATGACATCTAGAGCTGTGAAACGTCACCCAGCTTGAATAAAAGAAGAGCGGAGCAGGAAAGAGAGACTGTCAGTAGGTTTGCATTGACCCAGGTTCATTTGACAAAGGCAATTTTTGATTGATATTATTTTCACTGCATCAAGGATAGCGTACAGATGTTTCCGCTTTTGCAGCCTTCTTCAGTGCGTAGGTAAAAAAATATATATATATATCTTCAAAACAGCATTTGTAGGGAACAACCAATGAGCAGCTGGTGCTTCTAATCAGGGTTGCCACTCATCTGCCAATCAGGGATGAGGCATCTCTGGTCTTCCTGTTTCACCATCCAATTATTCCAGATCTACAGGAGTGCAAGTTTCACCATGGCGACACTGGCATATGAGAATTATTAGAATATGGCTCATTAGTCAATTATTGCATTCTGTCCACGCTGGCTTTCGCAGGCTACCTGAGACGTGAAACAGATAGGTGGGAGGGCAGGCTAAATAAATCATGGAAATACCTCCAAGACACTAGATGGGAATGTGTTTGTTTGTTTCTATGACAACACAGTTCAATGGAAACTCACAGTAGCAGGCTATTGTCCCATCTCATTACAATGTTTTCTAAATGTCCACTAATTATCATTACTTTAAATCACTGGGCAAGTTCATGGAAACTATCGAGGGTCGTTTTGTGAGGAGAAGAACAGGGGCCAGTTGATGAAGAGAGGAGGAGAACAGGGGCCAGTTGATGAAGAGAGGAGGAAGAGGAGGAGAACAGGGGCCAGTTGATGAAGAGAGGAGGAGAACAGGGGAGGAGGAGAAAGGAGGAGAACCAGTTGATGAAGAGAGGAGCAAGAGGAGGAGAACAGGGGCCAGTTGATGAAGAGAGGAGAAGAGGAGGAGAACAGGGGCCAGTTGATGAAGAGAGGAGGAGAACAGGGGCCAGTTGATGAAGAGAGGAGGAAGAGGAGGAGAACAGGGGCCAGTTGATGAAGAGAGGAGGAAGAGGAGGAGAACAGGGGCCAGTTGATGAAGAGAGGAAGAAGAGGAGGAGAACAGGGGCCAGTTGATGAAGAGGAGGAAGAGGAGGAGAACAGGGGCCAGTTGATGAAGAGAGGAGGAAGAGGAGGAGAACAGGGGCCAGTTGATGAAGAGAGGAGGAAGAGAAGGAGAACAGGGGCCAGTTGATGAAGAGAGGATAGTAGGAGGTCTAATAACAGAGGAGATGAATCCATCTTACCTTTCTCTCCATCAGCTGGGGCTTTGGTTGCCTGGAGAGGAGAGAAACAAAATGAGTACTGACACACACACGGTCACACAGATGTGTTAGTTAAGTCACAACAGCTCCTCACCTCATTTTCTTCACCGTTGTTCTCTGCTGGTTCTGTCATAGAGAGACAGAAAGACAGTCAGGTCAGACAGTGCACAGGGGTAGTTACTGTGTGTGGACATTGTCGTCTGTTCAGTGTGTGGTACCTTCAGTGGTCTCTCCACCTGCGCTCTCTGTCTTGTTCATCTTGGACTCTGGTTCATCTGCTGCGGTCAGAGTCTGTTTTCTCTTCTTCTGACCGTCACGCTGACCACCACCAGGCTGCTGCTGCTGCTGGGGGACATCATCATCACATTGGTGACGTGGCCAGTGACACTGCTTCTTCAAAGTCAAATATCTTGAAAACGTGATTGCTGACATGCAAAATATTTTGGGACTATCAGTGGACTAATAAAACTTTTTTTCCATTTTTAACTTGGATCCCTTCAACATTACTAGAATAGACTTTTCAATAGATTCTCAAAAGGAACTTTTCAATAGATTCTCAAAAGGAACTTACAGTGGACTCCCTGACATATCTCCACTATTACCATAAGGCCTCCATCAGGGGCAGAACCAGGCAAAATAAAACCCAGAGGCGGACATTATAATGGAGTTTGGTCCAGATCTCTGCTGGGTGGTGTTGGTAGAGGCCACTATTTCTTGGAGCAGGGCAGTTTCCTTTCAATGGGAAGGGGACAGTTCGGTTCAATCAAAGAGGTATTTGTGGCTATATTGAATAGGGACTGGGGGCGATAGTATGATGACCAAACTATGAGTTTGGGGGCGTAGTTGTTGGTAGTTGTCATGTCAATTATATCCACGCCTCCCCAGTCCCTTAGCACTGTAGGCAGGGTAGGGGAGCGTTTAGGGGTACGGGGGTTGATGAACAGGGGTGGGGGGGGTTGGTAGGTAGGTCATCATGCCCTGCTGTGGGGCTGGCAGACTGGCGGGCAGTACGGTAGGGTACTTACTCGGTTGAGGGGCCTCTTGCGCCCGCGCTGGTGGCCTCCCTGGGGGCCCCCTCCAAAGTGGCGCCCTGGGAAGTCCTGGTGCCCAGGGACCCGGCCCTGTTGAGCGGACTGGTGGAAGGCCCCGGTCTGGGGGGGCATGCGGTGCCCCAGGAGGGATGGGAGCTTGCCTCTACCCCCAGGGGAGTGACCGCCACCTCCCCGGCCTCCTCCTCTTCCACCCATCCTACCACCACCTCCACCCATGGGAGTGGGGTCGGATCTGCGGCCTCCAAACCCTCCACGGCCTCCCCCCCTTCTCGGGGAGCGCTGGCCTGCTCCGGCCCAGCTTCCTCCTCCTTGGCCACTGGAGAAGGAATCTCTCATGTTCTGCCGCTGCATCTTAGCAGCCCCGTAGGAGGAGGAGCTGTCAAAGCCTGAGCCTAGACCACCACCTCCTCCGAAGCCTGAAGCTCTTTGGGTCATGTCCCCTCGGCCATCGCCGTAACCATAGCTACCGGATCTGTAGAGATCCCGGGAGGGGAGGGAGGAGGGGCCCCGCGAGTCGAAGGACTCGTATTGGTCAAACCTGCGAAAAGGGGGAGGGAGGGAGTGGTAGAACGAGCAGAGAGTGAGGGAGGGAATCTCTCTTCCCCTCCTTTTACTCCCTCT
Organism: Oncorhynchus masou masou; assembly: GCF_036934945.1. NCBI lineage: Eukaryota > Metazoa > Chordata > Actinopteri > Salmoniformes > Salmonidae > Oncorhynchus > Oncorhynchus masou. The sequence goes on along the minus strand of NW_027013158.1, from coordinate 122,390 downwards.
CTCTCTCTATATGACATGTTTCCCCCAAGATGATGAGCCACATTAGTGATGTCATAATGATGCAGAATGTTTCTGCCAATCCCAACGCTGCTGAGTCTTGATGTAGGCATTCATGGCAGGAAGGCTTTTCTCTGTCAACATTTGGTTTACACACATTTGAGCATTCCCCATTTCTCATCCACCCCACCCTTCTCTCTGAGGTCAAAGGGGGGGTTGATTGGTACCCCAGTAGTGGGGGAGGGGGGGTTTACTCCCTTTCTAGTCAAGATGAGGTCTCACCGTGTGGGGTGGAGGTGGGGACAGAGCTGGAGCTGTACTGAATATCAGGGTTGGTTCATGGGTCACAGAGAGACAGACAAGAGCAGCCTTATAGAAACAGGACTGTTCCATGTGGCAAATTGCATGTGGGGGTGATTAGACTGTACCACAATACAGAGGGGGCGGGGGGGCACATTTAGTTGGTGTTCGTTGTGCATTTACAGGGTGGGGCCTCAGCCAAAATATAACCTTGGTTGTTGTCACCGGCATTGGTTCTCTCTCCTCCCCCCTCGAGCAACCTCCCACTCAGACACAGAGAGTCAGGATGAGGTGGACATGTTGGTGTATTTGTCTGTTCTGAGTCAGATAGATCAGACAGGGGAGTGCATTTGGGGGATCTGTGGGTGCTGCACTTCTACCTCCATGACACAGGGGGGCAGTATACTATAACGACCTGCTGCTGACTTCCCCGTGTCTGGTGACTGTGGTGGTGAGGGATCTACCTGGGTATATGAATGGGAATCCGTAAGCATGACAGTATAATGAAGACAAACCAACTACACCCAGGACAACATACTGGGTGGGAGGAGCCAGGGTGAGGCTCATATCTCTAGTTCCGGGTGGGAGGAGCCAGGAAGAGGCTCATATCTCTAGTTCCGGGTGGGAGGAGCCAGGAAGAGGCTCATATCTCTAGTTCTGGGTGGGATGAGCCAGGTAGAGGCTCATCTGGATAGTTACTATCGTTACTTCAACAACAGTTAAAAACCCCTAACTACAGCTAGCTACCTTCTGGTTTAGACTAAACCTACTTGTGTTACCCAAACTAACGGACTGGAATCGGAGAAATAAGACCACTTATCCTTAACATGTCATGTTTCAGCAAATTGAAGCAATACGTATCCTTGAGATCTGAAAATCCCCATGGGGGGGGGGTTCCCAATTCTACAAAACCAACCTTGAGTTTACCCTTTAAATCAAAACGTTTCCCCAACCCGAAATACATTGGATATTTACCCTGTAACCCTTACCGTTACATCCTAGTCGTGTCCAGGGGAGGGGCTAGCTAAGGAGGGCGGGGACAGGAAATATGTGGGTGGTATGTAGTGATTGAGGCTGTGGCAGCACATTGTGAGGTAATTAAAGCAGGGAGAGAGAGGCTGTGGCAGCAGCATTGTGAGGTAATTAAAGCAGGGAGAGGGGCTGTGGCAGCAGCAATGTGAGGTAATTAAAGCAGGGGAGAGAGGCTGTGGCAGCAGCAATGTGAGGTGATTAAAGCAGGGAGAGAGAGGCTGTGGCAGCAGCAATGTGAGGTGATTAAAGCAGGGAGAGAGGCTGTGGCAGCAGCATTGTGAGGTAATTAAAGCAGGGAGAGAGGTAATTAAAGAGGCTGTGGCAGCAGCATTGATGAGGTGTGGCATTAAAGCAGGGAGGAGAGAGGCTGTGGCAGCAGCATTGTGAGGATTAAAGCAGGAGAGAGAGGCTGTGGCAGCAGCATTGTGCAGCATTGTGATTAAAGCAGGGAGAGAGAGGCTGTGGCAGCAGCATTGTGAGGTGATTAAAGCAGGGAGGGAGAGGCTGTGGCAGCAGCATTGTGAGGTGATTAAAGCAGGGAGAGAGAGGCTGTGGCAGCAGCATTGTGAGGTGATTAAAGCAGGCTGTGGCAGAGAGAGTGATTAAAGCAGGGAGAGAGGCTGTGGCAGCAGCATTGTGAGGTGATTAGGGAAGCAGGAGAGAGAGGCTGTGGCAGCAGCATTGTGAGGTGATTAAAGCAGGGAGAGAGGCTGTGGCAGCAGCATTGTGAGGTGATTAAAACAGGGAGAGAGAGGCTGTGGCAGCAGCATTGAGGTAATTAAAGCAGGGAGAGAGAGGCTGTGGCAGCAGCATTGTGAGGTGATTAAAGCAGGGAGAGAGAGGCTGTGGCAGCAGCATTGTGAGGTGATTAAAGCAGGGAGAGAGAGGCTGTGGCAGCAGCATTGTGAGGTGATTAAAGCAGGGAGAGAGGCTGTGGCAGCAGCATTGTGAGGTGATTAAAGCAGGGGAGAGAGGCTGTGGCAGCAGCAATGTGAGGTGATTAAAGCAGGGAGAGAGAGGCTGTGGCAGCAGCATTGTGAGGTGATTAAAGCAGGGAGAGAGAGGCTGTGGCAGCAGCAATGTGAGGTGATTAAAGCAGGGAGAGGGGCTGTGGCAGCAGCATTGTGAGGTGATTAACTTCTCTGGGATAGGTGGCCGTATTCTCATGTCTGGATGAAAAGTGTGTCCAAAGTAAACTGCCTGCTTCTTAGGCCCAGAAGCTAAGATATGAATATCATTAGATTTGGATAGAAAACACTCAAACTTCAAAAACTGTTTGAATAATGTCTGTGAGTACAACAGAACTTATTTGGCAGGTGAAACCCCAAGGACAAACCATTCAGATGTTTTTTTTCCGAGGTCACTCTTTTCAATGGATTTTCATTGGTAATCCAGATTTGTAAGGGACTTTCTTGCAGTTCCTATCGCTTCCACTGGATGTCAATAATCTTTCGAAATTGGTTGAGGTTTTCCCCTTGAGAAATGAAGAAGTAGCACCGTTCAGAACGAGGCTAGAGAGGTGTACTCTGTTAGAGGATCCACTTTGTTTTCCTCCGGTATTGAACACAGTTAATCCCGTCTTAAATTTTTACCGAAAATGTTTTAGGAAAGTAGTTTGAAATGTTTGGACAAAGCTTACAGGTAATTTATGAGAAATTTTGTAGTCATGCTGCGCGAGTTGGAACCTGTGTTTTTCTGGATCAAATGCACCAAATGAAATGAACATTTTGGATATATATCGACAGAATTAATTGAACAAAAGGACCATTTGTGATGTTTATGGGACACATTGGAGTGCCAACAGAAGAAGTAAGTCAAAAGGTACGGCATGATTCATATCTTTATTTCTGCGTTGCGCCTGTAGGGTCGAAATACGATCGCTGGGGTGCTGTCCTCAAATAATAGCATAGTTTGCGTTCGCCGTAAAGCCTTTTTGAAATCTGACACGCTGGCTGAATTCACAACAAGTGTCGATTTCATTTGGTGTATTGCATGTGTGATTTTACGAAAGTTTAATTTTTATAGTAATTTATTTGACTTTGGCGCTCTGCATTTTCACTGGATGTTGGCCAGGTGGGACGCTGGCGTCCCACATATCCCAGAGAGGTTATTAAAGCAGGAAGAGAGAGGGTGTGGCAGCAGCATTGTGAGATGATTGAGAGTGATTGAGGCGTGAAGAGAAAGGAGGATTGATATGGAAAACAGCTAGCTGCAGATGTGTGGAAAACACAGGAGAGGTGCAGGTCAGATGATTGAGTGTGTGTATGTTTAGTGTTGGAAAGGCAGACTACACAACTGTGTGAAGGTGCGTGATTGATCTTGAGTGCAAAGACGTGTGTGTGTGTGGCGAGTTGAAACCAGTGGAGAGAGTGAAGGAGTTATGGTGTTAGCTTGCTTCAGTTCGGCTGGTGCTAGCTATAATAGTCGACTAGGCAAACTGAACGAGTGTGATCACATACTCCCTGAAAAGACCTTCGCTTGAAAAATGAGAAACGCAGCAATAGTCTGTCCATTGTGAGGCACCGTAGCAGTATCTAATAACTCATGGAATATCAAATGTTTACGGGGTTTTTTTGCAGAGGGGGGATCATAGTCAATTTTACACGTAACTAAGATGTCTTGTGCAGTATTTCTCAATGAAAGAATTTGTTTGAAAACCAATCATCATCTCTCGTTGAATGACAAAGACTTTCCTGAAGAATCGATACTGTTTGACAGAACAACCCAGGGGGAAATGTACCGAAGACCACAAAAATGTCACAATGTCGTCATGATATATGCACGAGCTGTTCCGGACACTTTGGGCTGTGAAGCACGAGGACACCTTTACCAGCCAGGGGGAAAAAGTGTGTGCATGTCAGCTAGAGATCTGTGTGTGTTACCTGTCGCTGCGCCCCCCACCCTTCATGCCTCCCTCCAGCTGGGTCAGCATGTCAAGGCGTTGGTTGATCTTAGCGATGACAGCGTCTGCACTGGTCCCCGTCGACAACAGAGAGCTCCCAGAGAGACCCCTCTTGTGCCCCCTCCGTAGCCCCCATCCCTGACATGGAGTCCTTGTAGCCCCCTCCATACGGGTCATAGTTGTCTGAGCCTCGGGGGAGAGCAGAGATTATTTTAAGGTGAGGATCACAGTTTACAGGCAGGGGTAGAGATGTAGCTAGCTAGCTACCTGAATCAAAAATGAGCCAAATCATAGGCTACCTCGTTTAAATTCCAATAATTTTGATATGGGCACCTTTGGCTAAGTGCATTTTATAAATATGATAAGTCAACACAATCAATTATGTTTAAAGCACAGGAGGCTGCTGAGGGGAGAACGGCACACAATGTCCAGGAACAGAGCGGAAGGAATGGCATCACACCTGGAAACGATGTTTTTGATACGTTCCACTAATTCCACTCCAGCCATTACCGTGAGCCTGTCCTCCCCAAGCAAAGTGCCAGCTAACATTCTGTGGTGTAAAGTGTTACTGTTTATTCAACTAAAATCGCTGGCACATATTCTTGGGCAATTCAGATATGTAATGTTCTAGACTGGTTTCAACAGGTTTAGTACGTTCTCTCTCTCTCTTACCTCGGCTCCCCCGACCCTCCTCCCCAGCTCGAGTATCCTCTAGCAGATTAAAGAGGTTTCAAATTAAAGGGTTATCTACAAACACTCCAAAACGGGTTGTATAACGCAATGTGGCATATCAGAATAACACACGCGTAGCATAGCTAGCTAATGAATTCACACGGGTGAACGTTTGACAACAAAGAACCTAGTTAGCCCGCTAACTTACCTGTAAGCTAACATCTAGCTAGCTAGCCAACGTTACTTAACTATTCGGCAACCTTGCACTTTTACAACCCATTTGGTAAAAAAAAACATTAGCTATACCGTTAACGGTGGCAATCATAGCTAGTTAGTACGTTAACGATAGTTACATACACGTGAAGGGCTGTGGGGAACGTATTCTCTGGAGGGGGAATGTAGAAAAACGGCATATGGCGGCCATTTTCTTAACGCTATTGTGAGTTCAAGTCGTGGCAGACGGACTCCATTTTAATGAGATTACACTCCAAGACTGTGGCGTTCTCTTTCTATATAAACCACAGCTAGCTACGTATTACATGCATTACCGGTTCTGTAAAATGACAATGTATAACGTACAAAATAACGTTACTATTTTAGCTTGCTAGCCACCTTGAATGGCTAGCTAACGTTAGCTTGTAAGTAATTAGCTAGCTAGCTGACGTTAGTAATATAACATCTTGAACATGGATAACCTAGTGAAAATATAAACCCATTGGAATATTTTGATACATACCTGAACTGTAGCCACGACCTTCCATAATTTGATGATATGTTATTGTTGTTGACGGATTTTTAAAAATATATTTAAAGCTAGCTACTGTAGCCGTTAGCAAACCAGGAGCAACGGACACAGCAGTGGGCGAATATGTTTAGCCAGGGTCACCAAACGACACCTCCTCGTTTCTCCCATTGGGTCATCCGAAAGCAGGACGCCACTCCCCATACGACTATTGGCTGATCAGAAAACTCTACACTGTAATTGGTTATCCAGTCTGTCAGTTAACAAAAGCGAGTGACGGTATAACAATTTTTCTAATCAGTTACTGTGGGAATAATCATAATTTTTTATAACATATTTTATAGATTTCCCTAATGAAAAAATATAAAAAATTAGTAGTATGCTACAAGCCTGGACAGCAGTGAATGAAACAGTCAGAGAGCACACAACATGTACAGTACATAAATATAAATACGTGTTTGTTTGTTTTCCAAGGCACAATATACGTATAAAATAGAACTGGCTACAGGTAACTATCCTTCCTTATTTTAACAGCCATAGTCTATATGCCTTTTAAAATTATGTTGTATTATAAACTGGATGTTTGGATCATGGATCCCTAATTGGACGAGCAGTGTTCCAGCGCCTATGCCTGCTAACAGTTTCATATGAATTATCGCTGTGCCATCATGTTCAAGTTGATGTCGAATCATCTCTTGTACTTATCTCATCTCGAACATATATTCCCTCTTGCTTCTAGCCTAGCATTAAGTTTGGTTTATACAATGACATTGTTGAATCACTACTTTCTGATTGGCTTGAATGGCATTGCAGAGCGTGCTTTATTTAAGCAATAAGAGGAGGTGTGGTGTATGGCCAATATACCACGACTAATGGTTGTATTTAGGAACGCGGAGTGCATGGACACAGCCCTTAGCCGTGGTATATTGGCAATATATCACAAACCCCAGAGGAAACCTTATTGCTATTATAAACTGGTTGCCAACGTAATTATGTTTTATCATACCCATGGTATACTGTCTGATATACCATGGCTTTCAGCCAATCAGAATTCTGAACACACCTTCCACCTCCTTCATTATTTTCCATAGAATGCATAGCCCCTCATTGATTATCCCTTACATAACAGGGTTATGAGCCTTGCTGTCTCCCTGCCCGATCTCAGAAACAATGTTTCCCTTTAGAATTTCCAGCTCTGTATGGTTGTGCCTCGTGCGGTGGAGGAGATCTTTGTGGGCTATACTCAGCCTTGTCTTGGTAGTAAGTTGGTGGTCAGTTGATTTCCCTCTGCTGCTGTAGGGGCTGTGCTTTGGCAAAGTGGGTGAAGTTAACCTGCCTGGTTGGCCCCAGTGTCCCCCCCTACCCTGTCTCAGCCTCCAGTATCTATGCTGCAATAGTCTATGTGCCTCTGGGCTAGGGTCAGTCTATTATATTTGGTGCAATTCTCCTGTCTTATCAGGTTTCCTGTGTGAATTTAAGTATGCTCCCTCTAATTCTCTCCCTCTCCCCTCCCGGAGGACCTGAGCCCGAGGACCATGCCTCGGGACTATGTCGCATGATGACTCCTTGCTGTCCCCAGTCCACCTGGTCGTGCTGCTGCTCCAGTTGTAACTGTCCAGCCTGCGGCTATGGAACCCTGACCTGTTCACCAGACGTGCTGCCTTGTCCCAGACCTGCCGTTTTATAAAGCCCTTTTTACATCATCAGATGTCACAAAGTGCTGTACATTATGCGGTATTGTGTGTAGATTGATGTGAGGGGGGGAAAAACATTTAATTCATTTTAGAATAAGGCTGTAATGTAACAAAATGTGGAAAAGTGATGGGGTCTGAATAGTTTCTGAATGCAGTGTATCTCCTTGTGGAAGAATGAAATTGTATGAATTGAAGTATCAAATAACGTTTTAATTAAAATATGTTAATTCATTGTTATTTTAATATGTTGGTATAAAAGCAATTAGGCACATGAGGCAGTGCTGTATTCATGATGCATCGGGCACACGAGGCAGTGCTGTATTCATGATGCATCGGGCACACGAGGCAGTGCTGTATTCATGCACATATACACACATACTTGTACTACAATTTCAGCATCTTATGTTTTCTTTACTTTGTGTTTTCTCATTTTGGACAGATTTGTAAAAGCCAGTCGTCCTGGATAAATGGCCGACTCATAATCACAAATATATTACATGACCAAATCAAATTTTATTGGTGAACATACACGTGTTTAGCAGATGTTATTGCGAGTGTTGCGAAAAGCTTGTGAAAAATAGTTATTCCCAGTTGTATGTAATAACACATAACATTTTCTTGGCTAACAATGTAAAAAAAAAAATACTGCAAAGTTTCCTAAGAACTAGAAGTGGCGGCCCTCTATGTTGGCACCATCTTTAGACAGCAGACAGCAGTACATAAATCAAATTCTCCTTAGAATAAATACATTGGTTTAACAAAACGGCAATGAAAATCTCAATCAAATAGTTGGTGTTTTATTTTCTTACATGCATGCAAGGTACAAAGGGACAGAATAGAATCGGTTAAATATCCTTCATGGGTTATTTTAAAAACACCATGAATTGACCCATGTTTCACAACACAGACATGATAGTAATATTATATACATTGAAACTGTAAGAACACATTTAGTTTGATCCCTAAACATCCCATAAAAAAAGGTTAAGATTTAAAAATAAAATGAAAGGGCAATATACCAACAATACTCAACGGGATATGACCGTAAGATCATGGTTTCAACACTTTTTTTAAAGCATTTAAATGTTTCTTCCAAGAGAAACAAGTACTTGTACGAAACCCCTCCCAGTAGGAGGGAGCCTGCTTTTCATTGGTCGACACACACAACTAATCAACTCGATCGCCACCACCTGAAAGAGGTAGGGCTACCCCTTTAAATTACATGCAGTCATTAGTTATCTCTCAACCAAACAGCACAGACCACTCAGAGGTGCAGTTGCCTGTGGTGGGCGTGTTGCCTGTGGTGGGCGGGTTGCCTGTGGTGGGCGGGTTGCCTGTGGTGGGCGGGTTGCCTGTGGTGGGCGGAGTTGCCTGTGGTGGGCGGGTTGCCTGTGGTGGGCGGTTTGCCTGTGGTGAGCGGCCTGTGAGGGGTCGGCCTGTGGCCCGGTTGGCCAAGGTATGTAGATTGATATTTTTTCCTGTTTGGTTGTTGTGCACTTCTCTTATTTGCTTTTTGTAACACTAGCATGCGGAGTCCTTCATTTGGCTACGTTTGCCCTTTTATTTACCATGTGCTTCTGTTTTGCATCAACATTGTGTTTTTGTTTGTTCCTTGACATTGCCATCATTTTGTTAACAGTTACACCGTCTGAACCTACGGAGACCAAAGATACATCTATTCAATAAAGGTCAAAAGTCCACCCTCTCTTTCTGTTCATGCAGACATACCCACTGTGTTACCTCCCGGCCATCCCGCCCAGACTTTAATCTATTTTACACTTCAGGACCATCCCATCTAGGATTTTCTTTGTTTTAACCAGATCTGTACTTATCTTAGGAGGCTTTCTGTTTTTGTTAGGAAATTATAGTTGAAATGATTAATTATGTATACATTATTGATTAGAACCATTTATTCTAATACTATTATGTTATGATATGAAAAGTATGAGTTTTGGTTAATAAGCTGTTACTGAAAATGTAAGCAGAACAAATTAATTGTCTGTGCCTCTTGGGAAGTTTAAGGGGGAGAGATGATAAGAATGTTTGGGTTATGTTCCATTAGGGGAGAAAAAGTATTTATTTTAGACAGATTGGAATGTCTGTCTTATGAGGGATAGAAGATCTCCAGGAATTAGTATACTACGCTATTTTAAGGATGGGAGAGAGTGTGAAACTGATGACGTCATTTTATGTTCTCTCTTTAAAATGTAATGTTCTTTGTATTTTGGGTCAGTACTCATCAAGAATAAATGCTGAACTTGTTTTTAAGACTGGTCTCTTGCTAATTCATGCAAAATGATAAACTTACAACTTATCATGAAATAGATAAGAGTGTGAATTTGGTTTTGGCTACAAAACATATAAATTTAAATTCCTCTATCAGTTTTCCACCCCTCTCCTGTCCATTATGCTATCTATTGTGATACCATTGGAAGTTCTTTGCTAATTCTACTCCTGCCAGTCCGCTACTCCTGTTCCTGCTATTATTGCTACTCCTGCTGCTACTCCCAATGCTAGTCCTGCAACTCCTACTGCTGACCCTGCTACTCCTGCCATACCTGCTGCTACTACCAATGCTAGTCCATCTACCCCTGTGAGTGCTACCAATGCTACGCCTGCTACTCCTACTAGTACTCCCAATACTCCTTTTATTTCTTCCAATGCTGGTCCGACTGCTACTCGCGTTACTTCTGTTGGTACTACCAATGCTGGTCCGGCTCTTCCTCTTGATCTCGCTAGCTTTGCTATTCCCAATGCTGGTCCGGTTGATACGGTTGGTTCCGCTAGGTCTGTTGGTCCTTCTCTCACTACTCCTGAGAGTATTAACAATGTAATGGCTGCTGCCAGAAGAGCTGCTGCTGTAGCGCCCCAAGTTGTAGACGTGCTCTTTATCTTCTGGGCCGTGATGTCCTCTGAGCGTTCTGGTCCATCTCGTTGGTGTAGTGCCCCACTTTATTCACCTCCACCATCTCTTCTATCTTCTCCAGCAGCTCTGTGACCTGATTGTGGGTGTCCCTATCCTCATTATTAAATGAGTGATATCTGCCTCCACAGCTGGCGATGAGTGTCTGTAGGTTTGGTTCTGTTTCACGTAGTCATCCACTGTGTTTTCTCTGAGTGAATCTGCACAGGTGACTAATATCATGGTGTAGTCTGAGGCATCTTGTCCGACGGTCTGCTGGATCCACTTCACAGTGTTCCTCTCGTCCTCTGTCAACCTTACCCCCAACGAATCACCAGCAGGAACACATGGGGACCCGGGACTGTCTTGTCCATGATGCATCTGGCTATCTCGCTTCTCCTGTCCTCGCCGAGTCCTGGGGTGTCCAACACTTCAATCTTCCTCCCATTGCCTCCCCTACTCTGTTCTCGCATGCCTTGGTGACTGACTCAGGAGATGAGTCCACTTTAAGGCCTCTCTCCCAGGATGGTATTTCCTGTGGCACTCTTCCCTGCTCCAACTGGACCAAGCAGAACAATCCTCAGATCAGAGTTTTCGGTTCTTCAGGCACTATAGAAGAAACAGTTAGAGACTTTGAAGGTACACTATACAGATATCGCTCTGCCATTTCCTGGTTGATAAATTGTGATAGTCAGCCTAATTTCAGATTGTGACAAAACAAGTATGTGAAGTGTAGATCAACGGGGTGGGCAACTCCAGTCCTCGAGGGCCCGATTGGGGTCACACTTTTTGCTCCATCCTAGCAAACACAGCTGATTAACCAGAATCACTGTGCCGTCTAAACTGCTGTGAAATATATTTTCTCTAAACATTGTATTTTCATCTGTTTTTAAGCTGGTGTACGAAACAAAGTAAAAGATGCGAAAATGAAACTCCAGAATGGGAAGCCTAGAAATAGGACCTATCTACCGCTTCTTGGACTTGCTTTCAATGAGAATGACAGATCTATAACTCAAATTTATATGTGAATTTTTGTGTGGTCTCCCAAAAAGTTACATAATGCATCTTGTAATAGACCTAATTGCCTTTGATTATCAGCAATATTCAGTGCACAACAAAGGCATTAAAACAATGTGTTTCCCCTGACTGTGGACTTGCCAGAATATGGCGTTAAGATAAATGTAAGCACCCTTATTATTATTATTAATATTGTTCTCACATGTACAAGTGTGTATTGGCTTTTTTTATTTTTTTTATTTCATATCTCGCCCTGAGAGTGGGGGCAAGGCATCAGCTATTATCTCAGGTGACCCTGGAGCAACTAGGTGAGAAATCTGATGTGCCTTAGTCAGCACGGGGATTGCTCTGAACCGCTAGGCAGCCTGCCACCTGACGTGCGTGTGAAAAGAGAGCACTGCTCAGTCAATACTTACTGTGGGGAGGAACTGAAATGCTAGCTCTCCTCTTCCTCTCCACTGTTGATATAAAAACAAAGCACATTGTTAGAGTACATGGTACTGACAACATTCTCTAGTAGATTAAAAAATAGATTTCAGAACTTCTCCACAACCCTGACAGACTTACCGGAACCAGACGAAGATGCCATATCTTTCTCCTGGTGGACGCTCTGAAATTACAAGCGTCTTTTACCGTCCTATAGTAATCATATCGATTTACACTAAGTTACTTTAACAATGTGCTCCACGTCACAGCCATCTCTTCTCCACAATGAGGGGTATCTAATGTAGTAACATAACCTGCCCAGTAGATGGCAATATGTATCGTAGGCCTATTCAAACTGAAAGTAAGTGACATCACGGATTGTGTAATCTTGATTTATTTTTGTATGTTGCAGTACAGCATGAACAAGAAATACAACTGTCTCAATATGATCCTAAAATTACAAAGTATTATTGTTAAGTTGAAATATACATTTTATGGAACGCTGCAGTAGCCTATGGTTACCGCGGGAGCAGATGACATATCTAAACGTTACCTTTGTCTTCAAATGAACAAAGTGGCTGTAGGATTTTCTATCCACCAGACTCGAAACTAATCCACACAAAGTCGATTTTCTGTCACTCTACGCATTGAGTCAGATGGGCATCTCTTCTACACTGAATGACAGTTGAGGAAATCAAATGTAGTAACACAACCTGCCCAGTAGATGGCAATATGTACTGTAGGCCTACGCAAACTCAAAGCAGTGACGTCACGGACTGTGTAATCTTGATTATTGTTTTTATGTTGCAGTACAGCAATGACACAAGATATAAAACTGTCTCAATTAATATAATCTAAAATGACAAAATATTATTATTATTGTTAGAAGTTGAAATAATGGCACAGATGCTCTTTTTTTAATGGAACACTGCATTAGACAAGGATTACTGCAGGGGACCAATCTAGGCATTATGTCAGTTTGCCTTCAAATTGACAAAGTGGCTGTAGGATCTTCTATCCAACCGACTCCGGAGAGAAATGGATCCTCACAACGTCGATTTTTCTGTCAATCTATGTGTTGAGTCTGATTACAGGGGACATGGGAGTTTCACATTAGTTTCCTCTAGAACCCGTAATGGAATCTCATACCTGTTTGCTATTGGTGCAGGAGGGGGCGCATCTAACGCCACACCCATTTACTAACAGTACACAACATGTCAATAAATGTTTGTTTTTTATATTTATATTGCATGCAAGACACAATAGACAAATTATATTTAATCAGTGATATATCCTTCATTGGTTACTTTAAAATCACCATGAAATTACCCATGTTTCACTACACAAACATGATAGTAACATTTATTCATTGCAACTTAAAGAATGATTTTTTTGGGGTCCCTAAACGTTCCATTGAAAAAAATGACGATAAATAAGAGGGATGGACTGATTTTAAAAAGTACACAAGTTCCTTCCATAAGGTATATTGATGTACGTTTTTTGTTTTATAATTTGAACCCATACATTTTTACATTAGTCTTAACTAGAGAAACAAACATACAATATCCTCTCATGTAGTTTCATTGTTGTTAACCAGATCTGTACTCCCTTTTCAGAGGCTTTCTCTTTTCCACCTGCCTTTTGTAGATTTCGGCATAAGTTTTTGAAAAATCTCTGCAAATGCTACTCCTGCAACTGCTGCTACACCTGCTCCTGCTATTCCTGCTGGTATTCCCAAAGCTAGTACCAATACTCCTGTTGCTGCTCCTCCTGCTACTCCTCCTAGTACTGCTGCTACTACACCTTCCCCTGCTCCTCCTGCTGCTGCTCCTTCTCCTGCCATTCCTAGTACTGGTGCTAGTACACCTTCTGTTGCTGCTTCCTTTTCTCCTCCTGGTACTGCTGCTAGTACACCTTCTGTTGCTCCTGCTGCTCCTTCTCCTGCTGCTCCTCCTCCTGCTACTCCTCCTAGTACTGCTGCTAGTACACCTTCTGTTATGCCTGCTCCTCCTGCTGCTGCACCTCCTGCTGCTCCTCCTCCTGCTGTTTCAGTAGTGTCTGAAGCTGTCCTCTTCATCCTCTGGACATCATCACATTGTGTCGTCACAGACTCAGAGAACTCCTCTATAAACACCTGTTTGGTGTTCCTGTCACCTCATCCCCACTGCTCAGTCTTCCCCAGCTGAATGATCCCCAGACCAGATACTGAAAAAGACCGTTAGACAACGAGCTTTAAAAAACATGTATTTTCCTTGGTGATCATCCCTGTATGTAGTGGAGGTGAGTCGGACTCAAGCTCTACTGATGAGGTTCTACCTGAGGCATAAAATACGTGTCACCCTCGCTTGAGACAGAATGTCCTCTTGGCCTATTGGTTAAGTGTTGGTTTGATATGCGGGAGACCAGGGTTCAGATCTGACTGGTGACACGGATGTCAAGTGGAGAAAACACCACTAAACATATGTAGGAACCAATCAATACTTACTTACTGTTAGGGGAACCGATCAATACTTACTTACTGTTAGGGGAACCAATCAATACTTACTTACTGTTAGGGGAACCTATCAATACCTACTGTTAGGGTAACCCGATCAATACTTACTGTTAGGGGACCGATCAATACTTACTGTTAGGGGACCGATCAATACCTACTCTTAGGGGACCGATCAATACTTACTGTTAGGGGGACCGATCAATACTTACTGTTAGGGGGACCGATCAATGCTTACTTACTGTTAGGGGACCGATCAATACTTACTTACTGTTAGGGGACCGATCAATACTTACTGTTAGGGTAACCGATCAATACTTACTGTTAGGGTAACCGATCAATACTTACTGTTAGAACCGATCAATACTTACTGTTAGGGGAACCGATCAATACTTACTGTTAGGGGAACCGATCAATACTTACTGTTAGGGGAACCGATCAAATACTTACTGTTAGGAACCGATCAATACTTACTGTTAGGGGAACCGATCAATACTTACTGTTAGGGAACCGATCAATACTTACTGTTAGGGGGACCCGATCAATACTTACTGTTAGGGGAACCGATCAATACTTACTGTTAGAACCGATCAATACTTACTGTTAGGGGACCGATCAATGCTACTGTCCAGGGGACCGATCAATACTTACTGTTAGGGGAACCGATCAATACTTACTGTTAGGGGAACCAATTAATACTTACTGTTAGGGGGACCGATCAATACTTACTGTTAGGGGACGATCAATACTTACTTACTGTCAGGGGACCGATCAATACTTACTTACTGTCAGGGAACCGATCAATACTTACTTACTGTTAGGGGACCGATCAATACTTACTTACTGTCAGGGGGACCGATCAATACTTACTGTTAGGGGAACCGATCAATACTTACTTACTGTCAGGGGAACCGATCAATACTTACTTACTGTCAGGGGACCGATCAATACTACTTACTGTCAGGGGACCGATCAATACTTACTGTTAGAGAACCGATCAATACTTACTGTTAGGGGGACGATCAATACTTACTGTTAGGGGAACCGATCAATACTTACTGTTAGGGGGACCGATCAATACTTACTGTTAGGGGGACCGATCAATACCTACTGTTAGGGGAACCGATCAATACTTACTGTTAGGGGGACCGATCAATACCTACTGTTAGGGGAACCGATCAATACTTACTGTTAGGGGACCGATCAATACCTACTGTTAGGGGAACCGATCAATACTTACTGTTAGGCGGACCGATCAACTTACTTACTGTTAGGGAACGATCAATACTTACTTACTGTTAGGGGACCGATCAATACTTACTGTTAGGGGAACCGATCAATACTTACTTACTGTTAGGGGACCGATCAATACCTACTGTTAGGGAACCGATCAATACTTACTGTTAGGGAACCGATCAATACTTACTTACTGTTAGGGGACCGATCAATACTTACATACTGTTAGGGGGAACCGATCAATACTTACTGTTAGGGGACCGATCAATACTTACTGTTAGGGGAACCAATCAATACTTACTTACTGTTAGGGGACCGATCAATACTTACATACTGTTAGGGGACCGATCAATACCTACTGTTAGGGGGACCGATCAATACTTACTGTTAGGGGAACCGATCAATACTTACTGTTAGGGGACCGATCAATACTTACTGTTAGGGGGACCGATCAATACTTACTTACTGTTAGGGGAACCGATCAATACTTACTTACTGTTAGGGGAACCGATCAATACTTACTGTTAGGGGAACCAATCAATACTTACTTACTGTTAGGGGAACCGATCAATACTTACTTACTGTTAGGGGACCGATCAATACTTACTGTTAGGGGGACCGATCAATACTTACTGTTAGGGTAACGATCAATACTTACTTACTGTCAGGGTAACGATCAATACTTACTTACTGTTAGGGACCGATCAATACTTACTTACTGTTAGGGGAACCGATCAATACTTACTTACTGTTAGGGGACCGATCAATACTTACTTACTGTCAGGGGACCCGATCAATACTTACTTACTGTCAGGGGACCCGATCAATACTTACTTACTGTTAGGGGGACCGATCAATACTTACTGTTAGGGGACCGATCAATACTTACTTACTGTCAGGGGACCGATCAATACTTACTTACTGTCAGGGGACCGATCAATACTTACTTACTGTTAGGGGACCGATCAATACTTACTTACTGTCAGGGGACCGATCAATACTTACTGTTAGGGGGACCGATCAATACTTACTGTTAGGGGGGACTTACTGTCAGGGGACGATCAATACTTACTTACTGTCAGGGGGACCGATCAATACTTACTGTCAGGGGACTGATCAATACTTACTTACTGTTAGGGGGACCGATCAATACTTACTTACTGTTAGGGGAACCGATCAATACTTACTTACTGTTAGGGGACCGATCAATACTTACTTACTGTGGGGAACCGATCAATACTTACTGTTAGGGGAACCGATCAATACCTACTGTTAGGGGACCGATCAATACTTACTGTTAGAACCGATCAATACTTACTGTTAGGGGGACCGATCAATACATACTGTTAGGGAACCGATCAATACCTACTGTTAGGGGAACCGATCAATACCTACTGTTAGGGGAACCGATCAATACTTACTTACTGTTAGGGGAACCGATCAATACTTACTGTTAGGGGACGATCAATACTTACTGTTAGGGGAACCGATCAATACTTACTGTTAGGGGACCGATCAATACTTACTGTTAGGGTAACCGATCAATACTTACTGTTAGGGGGACCGATCAATACTTACTGTTAGGGGACCGATCAATACTTACTGTTAGGGGACCGATCAATACTTACTGTTAGGGGACGATAAATACCTACTGTTAGGGGGAACCGATCAATACTTACTTACTGTCAGGGGGACCGATCAATACTTACTGTCAGGGGACCGATCAATACTTACTTACTGTCAGGGGGACGATCAATACTTACTTACTGTCAGGGGGACCGATCAATACTTACTTACTGTCAGGGGACCGATCAATACTTACTTACTGTCAGGGGACCGATCAATACTTACTTACTGTCAGGGGACCGATCAATACTACTTACTGTCAGGGGACCGATCAATACTTACTTACTGTCAGGGGACCGATCAATACTTACTTACTGTTAGGGGGACCGATCAATACTTACTTACTGTCAGGGGACCGATCAATACTTACTTACTGTCAGGGGACCGATCAATACTTACTTACTGTCAGGGGACGATCAATACTTACTTACTGTCAGGGGACCGATCAATACTTACTTACTGTTAGGGGGACCGATCAATACTTACTTACTGTCAGGGGACCGATCAAACTTACTTACTGTCAGGGGACGATCAATACTTTACTGTCAGGGGACCGATCAATACTTACTTACTGTCAGGGGGACGATCAACTTACTTACTGTCAGGGGACCGATCAATACTTACAGTCAGGGGACCGATCAATACTACTTACTGTCAGGGGACCGATCAATACTTACTGTTAGGGGACCGATCAATACTGTTAGGGTAACCGATCAATACTTACTGTTAGGGAACCGATCAATACTTACTGTTAGGGGACCGATCAATTCTTACTGTTAGGGGACCGATCAATACTTACTGTTAGGGGACCGATAAATACCTACTGTTAGGGGAACCGATCAATGCTTACTTACTGTCAGGGGACCGATCAATACCTACTGTTAGGGGGACCGATCAATACTTACTTACTGTCAGGGGACCGATCAATACCTACTGTTAGGGGGACCGATCAATACTTACTTACTGTCAGGGGACCGATCAATACTTACTTCTACTGTCAGGGGACCGATCAATACTTACTTACTGTCAGGGGACCGATCAATACTTACTTACTGTCCAGGGGACCCATCAATACTTACTTACTGTCAGGGGACCGATCAATACTTACTGTCAGGGACCGATCAATACTTACAGTCAGGGGACCGATCAATGCTTACTTACTGTCAGGGGACCGATCAATACCTACTGTTAGGGGGACCGATCAATACTTACTTACTGTCAGGGGACCCGATCAATACCTACTGTTAGGGGGACCGATCAATACTTACTTACTGTCAGGGGACAGATCAATGCTTACTTACTGTCAGGGGACCGATCAATACTTACTTACTGTCAGGGGACCGATCAATATTTACTTACTGTCAGGGGACCGATCAATACTTACTTACTGTCAGGGGGACCGATCAATACTTACTTACTGTCAGGGGACCGATCAATACTTACTGTTAGGGGACCCGATCAATACTTACTTACTGTCAGGGGACCGATCAATACTTACAGTCAGGGGACCGATCAATACTTACAGTCAGGGACCGATCAATACTTACTGTTAGGGGACCGATCAATACTTACTTACTGTCAGGGGACCGATCAATACTTACAGTCAGGGGACCGATCAATACTTAGTCAGGGGAATGGGTCATCGTATCTCTCTTCCCCAGATCTGTTGAGATATAAAAAGAGGACTGCATGCTCTGCTCAAACATCACTACAACACTGACGCAGCATGCTCTGCTCAAACATCACTACAACACTGATGCAGCATGCTCTGCTCAAACATCACTACAACACTGACGCTGCATGCTCTGCTCAAACATCACTACAACACTGACGCAGCATGCTCTGCTCAAACATCACTGCAACACTGACGCAGCATGCTCTGCTCAAACATCACTACAACACTGACGCAGCATGCTCTGCTCAAACATCACTACAACACTGACGCAGCATGCTCTGCTCAAACATCACTACAACACTGACGCAGCATGCTCTGCTCAAACATCACTACAACACTGACAGCATGCTCTGCTCAAACATCACTACAACACTGACGCAGCATGCTCTGCTCAAACATCTGCAACACTGACGCAGCATGCTCTGCTCAAACATCACTACAACACTGACGCAGCATGCTCTGCTCAAACATCACTACAACACTGACGCAGCATGCTCTGCTCAAACATCACTACAACACTGACAGCATGCTCTGCTCCAACATCACTACAACACTGGTAGCAGCATGCTCTGCTCAAGCATCACTACAACACTGACGCAGCATGCTCTGCTCAAACATCACTGCAACACTGACGCAGCATGCTCTGCTCAAACATCACTACAACACTGCGCAGCATGCTCTGCTCAAACATCACTACAACACTGACAGCATGCTCTGCTCAAACATCACCACAACACTGACGCAGCATGCTCTGCTCAAACATCACCGCAACACTGACGCAGCATGCTCTGCTCAAACATCACTGCAACACTGGCGCAGCATGCTCTGCTCAAACATCACTGCAACACTGGCCCGCAGCATGCTCTGCTCAAACATCACTACAACACTGACGCAGCATGCTCTGCTCAAACATCACTACAACACTGACGCAGCATGCTCTGCTCAAACAGCACAACACTGACGCAGCATGCTCTGCTCAAACATCACAACACTGACAGCATGCTCTGCTCAAACATCACTACAACACTGACGCAGCATGCTCTGCTCAAACATCACTACAACACTGACGCAGCATGCTCTGCTCAAACATCACTACAACACTGACGCAGCATGCTCTGCTCAAACATCACTACAACACTGACGCAGCATGCTCTGCTCCAAACATCACTACAACACTGACGCAGCATGCTCTGCTCAAACATCACTACAACACTGACGCAGCATGCTCTGCTCAAACATCACTACAACACTGACGCAGCATGCTCTGCTCAAACATCACTACAACACTGACGCAGCATGCTCTGCTCAAACATCACTACAACACTGACGCAGCATGCTCTGCTCAAACAGCACTGCAACACTGACGCAGCATGCTGACCTCTCCAGAAGGCCATATCTTTCTCCTGGTGGTCGACTCTGAAATTACATCACCTTGTCAGTGAACCCACCGTACCTGTACTACTATAATTATGCTTCATCTAATGCATTACAACCACTACTCCACTAATACAGCTTCTGCTACTCCGTTTTACTGACTGACTGGGAAAACCACTGGGATTATCTATAGACAATGTCTTCCTGAGAAGATGTGTTCTGGGTCCAGGAAACTGGCCCACAGTAAGACACCGGTAACACTGGCATGCTTAGTACCACGGTTTAATAACACCGTCTAACGTTATCACATTTATAGAGGTGGTAAAATAATTAGGAAAAGGAGTTGTGTGTGTGTGGTCGGGATTCTCCACAGACAGTAGTACTGGTGTTAGTGATTGACAGTCTGCTGTGGGTCTGCGGATGGGTGCACGTTGTTCAGATGGGAGTGAACCTTCAACACCCGATGTCACAGGAAGGCCATAAAGATCAACAAGGACAACAACCACCCGAGCCACTGCCTGTTCACCCCGCTATTATCCAGAAGGCGAGGTCAGTACAGGTGCATCAAAGCTGGGACCGAGAGACTGAAAAACAGATTGCATCTCAAGGTCATCAGACTGTTAAACAGCCACCACTAACATTGAGAGGCTGCTGCCAACACACTGACTCAACTCTATGGCCACTTTAATAAATGGACTTAATAAGGGAATCACTAGTCACCTTAAATAACACCACTTTAATAATGTTTACATACCCTACATTACTCAACTCACATGCATATACTGTACGCTATACCATCTACTGCTTCTTGCCTATGCCGTTCGGCCATCGCTCATCCATATATATTTATGTACATATTCTTATTCATCCCTATACGTTTGTGTGTATAAGGCAGTTGTGAATTTGTTAGATATTACTGCATTGTCGGAACTAGAAGCATAAGCATTTCGCTACACTCGCATTAACATCTGCTAACCATGTGTATGTGACCAATAAAATTTGATTTGAACATCTCTTCTACACACAATGACAAGTTCAGGGAATCCAACGTAGTAACACAACCTGCCCAGTAGATGGCAATACATATCGTAGGCCTATTCAAACAGAGAAGTGACCAGTCGTTCTAATTCATCATTCTATGGCAGTGACATCCCAGATGTTGTATTTCTGATTGCGTATTCTGCAGTACAGCGTGAACACAAGATAAGAAAGTGTCCAAATAGAATGATTCTGGATTACAATATTACTAAAGTATTGTTAGAACATCTGCACATTTAATTTTTCCAATGGAACGCTGGAGTAGCCTCGGATCACCGCGGAAGCAGATAACAAATGTAAACGTCACCTCTGTTTTGCATTTAAATTGACAAAGTGGTTGCAGGATCTTCTATCCACCTGACTCCGGATCGAGTTGAATCCCCAAAACCTGACTTTTCTGTCGACTGGTGCACCCAGTGTGGATACAGGTGAAAGCTACAGACGGGGAGGTTTACATGGTGTAATGGGTTACACACGGAAACAAATCTCCAATCACCTGTTTGAACGTGCAGAAAAGTGGGCGTGTCTATCAGTCCGAGCATAAGTGTCAGCAGTTGCTGTGTTAACATGTTTTATCTCCCTGTGACAGAAACTTTCCTTAATAACAAACCATTTAAGAACAGTACACGTCAAACTATTTGGTATTTTATTTCTTTATACTTGCATGCAAGGCACAATATACAGATATAACCAGTGACCGGTAACCATACTTCCCTTATTATATTTTTTAAACCATGAAATGACCCATGTTTCACCACAGAGACATAATAGTAACATTATTTACATTGAAAGTGTAACAACATTTAGTTTTGGTCCCTAAACATCCCGATAAAGATGAAGATCAATAGCCTGGCGTTAACAGGTACACCACAACAGGTTCCTTCCATTATTCTATGAGAGAAACAAGCGTGCCCTGCCAAACAACGATCTCTTCCCGTCAGAGAGTCATCCCTAACATATATAACTGGCCCCATATACGGGGGAAGAGTCATCCCTCACATATATAACTGGCCCCATATACGGAAGAAGTCATCCCTGACATATATAACTGGCCCCATATACGGGAAGAGTCATCCCTGACATATATAACTGGCCCCATATACGGGGGAAAGAGTCATCCCTAACATATATAACTGGCCCCATATACGGGGAAGAATCATCCCTAACATATATAACTGGCCCCATATACGGGGAAGAATCATCCCTGACATATATAACTGGCCCCATATACGGGGAAGAATCATCCCTAACATATATAACTGGCCCCATATACGGGGAAAGAGTCATCCCTAACATATATAACTGGCCCCATATACGGGGAAAGTCATCCCTCACATATAGCTGGCCCCATATACGGGGAAGAGTCATCCCTCACATATATAACTGGCCCCATATACGGAGGAAGAGTCATCCCTAACATATAACTGGCCCCATATACTGGGGAAGAGTCATCCCTGACATATATAACTGGCCCCATATACGGGGGAAGAATCATCCCTAACATATAAAACTGGCCCCATATACGGGGGAAGAATCATCCCTAACATATAAAACTGGCCCCATATACGGGGGAAGAGTCATCCCTGACATATATAACTGGCCCCATATACGGGGAAGAATCATCTAACATATATAACTGTCCCCCATATACGGGAAGAATCATCCCTAACATATATAACTGGCCCCATATATGGGGGAAGAGTCATCCCTGACATATATAACTGGCCCCATATACGGGGGGAAGAGTCATCCCTGACATATATAACTGGCCCCATATACAGGTGAAGAGTCATCCCTAACATATATAACTGGCCCCATATATACGGGGGAAGAGTCATCCCTGACATATATAACTGGCCCCATATACGGGGGAAGAATCATCCCTAACATATAAAACTGGCCCCCATATACGGGAAAGAATCATCCCTAACATATAAAACTGGCCCCATATACGGGGGAAAGTCATCCCTGACATATATAGCTGGCCCCATATACGGGGGAAGAATCATCCCTGACATATATAACTGGCCCCATATACGGGGGAAGAATCATCCCTAACATATATAACTGTCCCCATATACGGGGCGTGAGAATGAAATGTGCAAGAGTTTAGAACACGGAATAAGAATGTGGGTACAACAAAGGAACTCTGGAATGTAGAATGACTCTTATGTTCTAGTCAGTCATCTTCTAGGCACTTGGACATTGATTATCATTTCATGACCCAGGCATATATCACGTGACCTCCGTAGTGTTGTGGGTCAGGCAGGCCGCCGTTGTTGAGGTCGGAGATGAAGGTCATTGAGCTTAAGATGTGCTTCCTGTGGTGAGAGGTGTGGTTCTCTTGGCTGCGTTTTCCTCCACGGTGAAAGTGTAGTTGTACTGTAAACACACAACATGGAAAATACACTACAACAGAACCCACAGTAACACAATCAACCCCACAACATGGTCAACACACTATGACGGACCCCACAGTACAGCAACATGGTTGACACACTATGACGGACCCCACAGTACAGCAACATAGTTGACACACTACAGACCCCACAGTAACACAATCAACCCCACAACATGGTCGACACTACTACGGACCCCACAGTACCACAACATGGGTGACACACTACAGACCCCACAGTAACACAATCAACCCCCACAACATGGTCGACACACTACGGACCCCACAGTACCACAACATGGTCGACACACCACAGACCCCACAGTAACACAATCAACCCCACAACATGGTCGACACACTACGGACCCCACAGTAACACAATCAGTACCACAACATGGTCGACACTACTACGGACCCCATAGTACCCCAACATGGTCGACACACTACGACGGACCCCACAGTAACACAATCAACCCCACAACATGGTCGACACTACTACGGACCCCACAGTACCACAAAAGGTTGACACACTATGACGGACCCACAGTACCACAATCAACCCCACAACATGGTCGACACACTACGGACCCCACAGTAACACAATCAGTACCACAACATGAGTCGACACTACTACGGACCCCATAGTACCCCAACATGGTCGACACACTACAGACCCACAGTAACAATCAGTACCACAACATGGTCGACACTACTACGGACCCCACAGTACCACATTCAACCCCACAACATGGTCGACACTAAACGGACCCCACAGTAACACAATCAGTACCACAACATGAGTCGACACTACTACGGACCCCACAGCCCCACAACATGGTCGACACACTACATGCCCACTGGGGCGGCAGGGTAGCCTAGTGGTTAGAGCGTTGGACTAGTAACCGAAAGGTTGCAAGATTGAATCCCGAGCTGACAAGGTACAAATCTGTCGTTCTGCATCTGAACAAGGCAGTTAACCCACTAGGCCGTCATTGAAAATAAAATTTGTTCTTAACTGACTTGCCTAGTAAAATAAATAAATAAATAAACACACACCTCATTTTCAATGTCCTGGACAGACTTGATGCGAATGTTGTTCAGAGTGTTTGTTGGGGTCCTAGGAGGAGAGACAGTTTAGACTCATGGAGGAAGAAAGAGAGTTTAGACTCATGGAGGAAAGAAGAGAGTTTAGACTCATGGTATTTCAGAGTGTTTGTTGGGGTCTAGGAGGAGAGACAGACAGTTTAGACTCATGGAGGAAAGAAAGAGAGTTTAGACTCATGGAGGAAAGAAAAGAGTTTAGACTCATGGTATTTCAGAGTGTTTGTTGGGGTCTAGGAGGAGAGACAGACAGTTTAGACTCATGGAGGAAAGAAAAGAGAGTTTAGACTCATGGTATTTCAGAGTGTTTGTTGGGGTCTAGGAGGAGAGAGACAGTTTAGACTCATGGAGGAAAGAAAGAGAGTTTAGACTCATGGTATTTCAGAGTGTTTGTTGGGGTCTAGGAGGAGAAGAGAGACAGTTTAGACTCATGGAGGAAAGAAAGAGAGTTTAGACTCATGGTATTTCACCACTGGGAGTAAAAGTAGTCCATGTCACTTTACCAGCAAAACGGTGGCGGTTGGTATTTCAACTTACCGTGCCGTTCGTTTGGGTCTTGAACTTGGGGTGTAGAGTGAAGGGAACACCATCTATGGCTGGAGAGGGAGGGAGAAAGAGAGATGGAGGGAAAAGAGGGTAGAAAGAGTGAGAGAGAGGGATGGTGGGAGGAGAGGGAAGGTGGAGAGGTATTTGGTATTTTGGTAGGATCCCCATTAGCTGTTGTAAAAGCAGCAGCTACACTTCCTGGGGACCACACAACATGAAACATTACATAATACACTTCCTGGGGACCACACAACATGAAACATTACATAATACACTTCCTGGGGTCCACACAACATGAAACATTACATAATACACTTCCTGGGGTCCACACAACATGAAACATTACATAATACACTTCCTGGGGTCCACACAACATGAAACATTACATAATACACTTCCTGGGGACCACACAACATGAAATATTACATAATACACTTCCTGGGGACCACACAACATGAAACATTACATAATACACTTCCTGGGGACCACACAACATGAAACATTACATAATACACTTCCTGGGGACCACACAACATGAAACATTACATAGTACACTTCCTGGGGTCCACACAACATGAAACATTACATAATACACTTCCTGGGGTCCACACAACATGAAACATTACATAATACACTTCCTGGGGACCACACAACATGAAACATTACATAATACACTTCCTGGGGTCCACACAACATGAAACATTACATAATACACTTCCTGGGGACCACACAACATGAAACATTACATAATACACTTCCTGGGGTCCACACAACATGAAACATTACATAATACACTTCCTGGGGTCCACACAACATGAAACATTACATAGTACACTTCCTGGGGTCCACACAACATGAAACATTACATAGTACACTTCCTGTGGACCACACAACATGAAATATTACATAATACACTTCCTGGGGACCACACAACATGAAATATTACATAATACACTTCCTGGGGACCACACAACATGAAACATTACATAATACACTTCCTGGGGACCACACAACATGAAACATTACATAATACACTTCCTGGGGACCACACAACATGAAACATTACATAATACACTTCCTGGGGTCCACACAACATGAAACATTACATAATACACTTCCTGGGGTCCACACAACATGAAACATTACATAATACACTTCCTGGGGTCCACACAACATGAAACATTACATAATACACTTCCTGGGGTCCACACAACATGAAACATTACATAATACACTTCCTGGGGTCCACACAACATGAAACATTACATAATACACTTCCTGGGGACACACAACATGAAACATTACATAATACACTTCCTGGGGTCCACACAACATGAAACATTACATAGTACACTTCCCGGGGACCACACAACATGAAACATTACATAATACACTTCCTGGGGTCCACACAACATGAAACATTACATAATACACTTCCTGGGGACCACACAACATGAAACATTACATAATACACTTCCTGGGGACCACACAACATGAAACATTACATAATACACTTCCTGGGGACCACACAACATGAAACATTACATAATACACTTCCTGGGGACCACACAACATGAAACATTACATAGAGAGATTGAGGAGAGGAAGGTAGGTAGAGAGAGGAAGGTAGAGAGAGGGAAGATAGGATAGAGAGAGGGAGGTAGGTAGAGAGAGAGAGGGAGGTAGGTAGAGAGAGAGAGGTAGGTAGAGAGAGAGAGGTAGGTAGAGAGAGAGAGGGAGGGAGAGAGAGGGAGGATAGGTAGAGAGAGGTAGAGAGAGGGAGGATAGGTAGAGAGAGGGAGGGATAGGTAGAGAGGTAGAGAGAGGGAGGATAGGTAGAGGTAGGTAGAGAGGGAGGATAGGTAGAGAGAGGGAGGATAGGTAGAGAGAGGGAGGATAGGTAGAGAGAGGGAGGATAGGTAGAGAGAGGGAGGATAGGTAGAGAGAGGGAGGATAGGTAGAGAGAGGGAGGTAGGGAGAGAGAGGGAGGATAGGTAGAGATAGGTAGAGAGAGGGAGGGATAGGTAGAGAGAGGGAGGGATAGGTAGAGAGGTAGAGAGAGGGAGGATAGGTAGAGAGAGGAGGTAGGTAGAGAGGGAGGATAGGTAGAGAGAGGGAGGTAGGTAGAGAGAGGGAGGATAGGTAGAGAGAGGGAGGATAGGTAGAGAGGGAGGATAGGTAGAGGTAGGTAGAGAGGGAGGATAGGTAGAGAGAGGGAGGTAGGTAGAGAGGGAGGATAGGTAGAGAGAGGGAGGATAGGTAGAGAGAGGGAGGATAGGTAGAGAGGGAGGATAGGTAGAGAGAGGGAGGATAGGTAGAGAGAGGGAGGATAGGTAGAGAGGGAGGATAGGTAGAGAGAGGGAGGATAGGTAGAGAGAGGAGGATAGGTAGAGAGAGGGAGGATAGGTAGAGAGAGTCAGTACATCAGTCTTTATAACATGTACAGCAGCTGTCTCTCTTCAATAAGTGTTTTCTGAATTTTGGTCAACCTGAGATGCCGTAGATGTTGCTGCTGTCAACCACTTTGTCCACAGTGTCGTTCAATTGGAGGTTGCTGCGGCGATGGCTGAGCTTCCTGCCAGGGGGCATGGGTGGAGCGTTGCTATGGAGACAGGGAGACCTAAGTCAGTCTGTGGAATTCTGAGTAGAGGTTTACCATCACTCTCACCTGGCTCTGAGATCCACCTGGCCACAGAGAGAGAGGGTTACCATCACTCTCACCCTGGCCACAGAGAGAGAGGGTTACCATCACTCTCACCCTGGCCACAGAGAGAGGGTTACCATCACTCTCACCCTGGCCACAGAGAGAGGGTTACCATCACTCTCACCCTGGCCACAGAGAGAGAGGGTTACCATCCTCTCAACTGGCTCTTAGATTCACCTGGCCACAGAGAGAGGGTTACCATCACTCTCACCTGGTCAGAGAGAGAGGGGTTACCATCACTCTCACCTGGCTCTGAGATCCACCTGGCCACAGAGAGAGAGGGTTACCATCACTCTCACCTGGTCACAGAGAGAGAGGGTTACCATCACTCTCAACTGGCTCTTAGATTCACCTGGTCACAGAGAGAGAGGGTTACCATCACTCTCACCTGGCTCTGAGATCCACCTGGCCACAGAGAGAGAGGGTTACCATCACTCTCACCCTGGCCACAGAGAGAGAGGGTTACCATCACTCTCACCCTGGCCACAGAGAGAGGGTTACCATCACTCTCACCTGGCTCTTAGATTCACCTGGCCACAGAGAGAGGGTTACCATCACTCTCACCTGGTCCAGAGAGAGAGGGTTACCATCACTCTCAACTGGCTCTTAGATTCACCTGGTCACAGAGAGAGGGTTACCATCACTCTCACCCTGGCCACAGAGAGAGAGGGTTACCATCACTCTCACCCTGGCCACAGAGAGAGAGGGTTACCATCACTCTCACCTGGCCCAGAGAGGGTTACCATCACTCTCACCCTGGCCACAGAGAGAGAGGGTTACCATCACTCTCACCTGGTCACAGAGAGGGTTACCATCACTCTCACCTGGCTCTGAGATCCACCTGGCCACAGAGAGAGGGTTACCATCACTCTCACCTGGCTCTGAGATCCACCTGGCCACAGAGAGAGGGTTACCATCACTCTCAACTGGCTCTTAGATTCACCTGGTCACAGAGAGAGGGTTACCATCACTCTCACCCTGGCCCAGAGAGAGAGGGTTACCATCACTCTCACCTGGTCACAGAGAGAGGGTTACCATCACTCTCAACTGGCTCTTAGATTCACCTGGTCACAGAGAGAGAGGGTTACCATCACTCTCACCTGGCTCTTAGATTCAACTGGCCATAGAGAGAGGGTTACCATCACTCTCACCTGGCCACAGAGAGAGAGGGTTACCATCACTCTCACCTGGCCAGAGAGAGAGAGGGTTACCATCACTCTCACCTGGCCACAGAGAGAGGGTTACCATTTGGGGTTATAGTCAGAGAGTTGTCCTGTGTAGGTCCCACCTGGTTAATAGAAGTTAACCAGGCCAGTAGCCACACACCAAGATCTGAGTCTCACCTGGACAGCAGGTGTACAGTACCGTACCTGGGTCTGAGAGAGGTAACAGCCTCATCCTAACCTAGTCTCACCTGGGTGGGAGGTCTAAGGTAACAGCCTCACCTAACCTAGTCTCACCTGGGTGGGAGGGCTAAGGGACCAGCCTCACCTAACCTAGTCTCACCTGGGTGGGAGGTCTAATTTAAGTCTCACCTGGGTGGGAGGTCTAAGGTAACAATCTCACCTGGGTGGTAGGTCTAAGGTAACAGCCTCACCGAACCTAGTCTCACCAAGGTGGGAGGTCTAATTTAAGTCTCACCTGGGTGGGTGGTCTAAGGTAGCAGTCTCACCTGGGTGGGAGGTCTAAGGTAACAGTCTCACCTGGGCGGGAGGTCTAAGGTAACAATCTCACCTGGGTGGTAGGTCTAAGGTAACAATCTCACCTGGGTGGTAGGTCTAAGGTAACAGCCTCACCTGGGCGGGAGGTCTAAGGTAACAATCTCACCTGGGTGGTAGGTCTAAGGTAACAGCCTCACCTGGGCGGGAGGTCTAAGGTAACAATCTCACCTGGGTGGTAGGTCTAAGGTAACAATCTCACCTGGGCGGGAGGTCTAAGGTAACAATCTCACCTGGGTGGGAGGTCTAAGGTAACAGCCTCACCTGGGTGGGAGGTCCTAAGGTAACAGCCTCACCTGGGTGGGAGGTCTAAGGTAACAGCCTCACCTGGGTGGGAGGTCTAAGGTAACAGCCTCACCTGGGTGGTAGGTCTAAGGTAACAGCCTCACCTGGGTGGGAGGTCTAAGGTAACAATCTCACCTGGGTGGGAGGTCTAAGGTAACAGCCTCACCTGGGTGGGAGGTCTAAGGTAACAATCTCACCTGGGTGGGAGGTCTAAGGTAACAGCCTCACCTGGGTGGGAGGTCTAAGGTAACAGCCTCACCTGGGTGGGAGGTCTAAGGTAACAGCCTCACCTGGGTGGGAGGTCTAAGGTAACAGCCTCACCTGGGTGGGAGGTCTAAGGTAACAGCCTCACCTGGGTGGGAGGTCTAAGGTAACAGTCTCACCTGGGTGGGAGGTTGAAGGTAAATGTTCTTACCTGGGTCTGAGGGGCAGTAGAGGTCAGGCCCAGGGATAGATACCTGGCTGAACGGCCACCTGGCTGAGCGGCTACCTGGCTGAGCGGCCACCTGGCCTAGCGGCTACCTGGCTGAACGGACACCTGGCTGAACGGCTACCTGGCTGAACGGCTACCTGGCTGAGCGGCCACCTGGCTGAGCGGCTACCTGGCTGAGCGGCCACCTGGCTGAACGGCTACCTGGCTGAGCGGCCACCTGACTGAGCGGCTACCTGGCTGAACAGACACCTGGCTGAACGGCTACCTGGCTGAACGGCTACCTGGCTGAGCGGCTACCGGCTGAACGGCTACCTGACTGAACGGCTACCTGACTGAACGGCTACCTGGCTGAACGGCTACCTGACTGAACGGCTACCTGACTGAACGGCTACCTGACTGAACGGCTACCTGGCTGAACGGCTACCTGACTGAACGGCTACCTGACTGAACGGCTACCTGGCTGAACGGCTACCTGACTGAACGGCTACCTGACTGAACGGCTACCTGGCTGAACGGCTACCTGACTGAACGGCTACCTGACTGAACGGCTACCTGGCTGAACGGCTACCTGGCTGAGCGGCTACCTGGCCTGGCGGCTACCTGGCTGAACGGCTACCTGGCTGAGCGGCTACCTGGCCTGGCGGCTACCTGGCCTGGCGGCTACCTGGCTGAACGGCTACCTGGCTGAGCGGCTACCTGGCTGAGCGGCTACCTGACTGAGCGGCTACCGGCTGAACGGCTACCTGGCTGAGCGGCTACCTGGCTGAACGGCTACCTGGCTGAGCGGCTACCTGGCTGAGCGGCTACCTGACTGAGCGGCTACCTGACTGAGCGGCTACCTGGCTGAGCGGCTACCTGGCTGAACGGCTACCTGACTGAGCGGCTACCTGGCTGAGCGGCTACCTGACTGAGCGGCTACCTGGCTGAGCGGCTACCTGGCTGAACGGCTACCCGGCTGAATGGCTACCTGACTGAACGGCTACCTGGCTGAACGGCTACCTGGCTGAACGGCTACCTGGCTGAACAGGTGAGGGTGTACTGTCTGAGGGGGTAGTTACTGGGGTCTGAGGAGGTAGTTACCTGGGTCTGGGAGGGTAGTTACCTGGGTCTGGGGGGGTAGTTACCTGGGTCTGGGAGGGTAGTTACCTGGGTCTGGGAGGGTAGTTACCTGGGTCTGAGGGGGTAGTTACCTGGGTCTGGGGGGGTAGTTACCTGGGTCTGAGGAGGTAGTTACCTGGGTCTGAGGAGGTAGTTACCTGGGTCTGAGGAGGTAGTTACCTGGGTCTGAGGAGGTAGTTACCTGGGTCTGAGGAGGTCGTTACCTGGGTCTGAGGAGGTAGTTACCTGGGTCTGAGGAGGTCGTTACCTGGGTCTGGGGGTAGTTACCTGGGTCTGAGGAGGTAGTTACCTGGGTCTGAGGAGGTCGTTACCTGGGTCTGGGAGGGTAGTTACCTGGGTCTGGGGGTAGTTACCTGGGTCTGGGGGAGTAGTTACCTGGGTCTGGGGGGTAGTTACCTGGGTCTGGGGGTAGTTACCTGGGTCTGAGGAGGTCGTTACCTGGGTCTGAGGAGGTTGTTACCTGGGTCTGGGAGGGTAGTTACCTGGGTCTGAGGAGGTAGTTACCTGGGTCTGGGGGGTAGTTACCTGGGTCTGGGAGGG
This sequence comes from Oncorhynchus masou masou, assembly GCF_036934945.1. Lineage (NCBI taxonomy): Eukaryota > Metazoa > Chordata > Actinopteri > Salmoniformes > Salmonidae > Oncorhynchus > Oncorhynchus masou. The sequence goes on along the minus strand of NW_027013158.1, from coordinate 90,422 downwards.
TAGTTACCTGGGTCTGGGGGTAGTTACCTGGGTCTGGGGGTAGTTACCTGGGTCTGGGGGGTAGTTACCTGGGTCTGGGGGTAGTTACCTGGGTCTGAGGGGTAGTTACCTGGGTCTGGGGTAGTTACCTGGGTCTGGGGGGTAGTTACCTGGGTCTGGGGGGTAGTTACCTGGGTCTGGGGGTAGTTACCTGGGTCTGGGGGTAGTTACCTGGGTCTGGGGGTAGTTACCTGGGTCTGAGGGGGTAGTTACCTGGGTCTGGGAGGGTAGTTACCTGGGTCTGAGGAGGTCGTTACCTGGGTCTGGGGGGGTAGTTACCTGGGTCTGAGGAGGTAGTTACCTGGGTCTGAGGAGGTCGTTACCTGGGTCTGGGAGGGTAGTTACCTGGGTCTGAGGAGGTAGTTACCTGGGTCTGGGGAGGT